>NW_010164317.1:232204-246114 GCF_000695765.1 Mesitornis unicolor | reverse complement strand
CTCCTGACATGCTGGGATTCTGTGATTCTGTCCTGCATTAAAGACAGGACTTGGGTGCCTGGCGTGTGCTGGGAGTGTTGTCTGTGCCTGGAGAGCCATAGACTCCACGTGCAAGCCCTCAAGCAAGCAGAGGCCGTGTCACAAACAGATCCAGGTGCATCCACATCCAGCCATGGCTCTCCATGCTGAGCGATGCCTGTGAGGCCCTCTGGTCAAATAAGCAGTCAGTTTAAAGTTTAGAAGTGATGTGTTTCCTGGTACCACTTCTGTGTTGTAGCTGAGATCGCGTCCTGTCCCTTAATTCAGATTCAGCCACAGCTTTCATTCATGACGGTTCCTGTGCCCTTCTTTGAGGAAAAGATGTCTTCTGAGTATTCATTTTAATTCAGTACAAGTTGAAGGATGTCTGCAGTAATGTGAATTTGAGTGTCCATGTTCCTACACAGAGCACTGTTGAATCCAGCTATCAAGAAGGGAGTGTTTAAAAATAAAAAGAACCTTTAAAGGATTTATTTTTCCTGCAGAAATCGTTTTTGCCAATGGCAGCAGAGCTTAGATTCAGACACCAGTTAAAGGAACACGTTCACACCAAGACAGACCCAAGGCTTGGAAAGAAGCTTACCTTCACCTTAAACTAAACTAAACTAGACTAAGAACGTATCAGGCTTTAGTAGCCTCTTTTCTTCACCGTCTCTGGGGTCAGGTATAAAACCCCAGAATGCTTAATCCTGGAGTGTAAAAAATACCAGAAAAGTCATTCCTAGCAAGCCCAGATGATTTACATATTTTTTAGAGGTTGATTTAAATGTATTTATGTGCAAAATGTCCCGTATGTGTTTATCCATTGCACTTAGTGCATGTTTCTTACTGGAAATAATTCTGACCTTTGGCCTTCCAGTTCTCTTTAAATGATGCAGTGCATCTCTGTTTCGCTTTACATGCAAAGTGAGCTGCACAGAAGATGGTTTTGTCATTCACAAAATTCGCCATTTTACGAGGAAAATATTTAGAAGTAAATTCAATATAGAGCAGATCTTAATCCCAGAAATATTAGGGATTATCAAGATTATTTTTTTTAAATAAAACTGGAATCTATGACTGCCAGATCACAGATTTCAGTGTGAATTTTAACTTTAATTAATGGGAGCAGGATTGAAGCCTTGAGCTTCCCTAAAACCCCACACTGGAAGGATTGATTTTTAAACTGAAATCAAATTAACTGCTGTGGAGAGAGTACAGAATAAGAAAAAAGAAATGCTTCAGTTCTGTTATTGTATTTCCCATGCCTGTAGCGAGTGTTTTGCTGTCTCTGTGGCAGAGATAGCATCTTCTGCAATTATTACCATCTTCAAATTAATTGTCGTTGGAGATTGAATGGTTTTGTTTTGTAAAGCTGTTCCAACAACCACAGGGTGAATTTTATGGAGAAAGATGAAATTTTAACAGATTTCTTGAAATGTGTTGGCTAAAATACAAACGACTGCAGATGTTTGATCCAGGGGGAGACCTTGGCTCCCAAATACACTGGGAGAGGAAAGTGTGGGGAGCTCCCATCCAGGCACCATGGACCGGGAGATGTCAATGTGCTCTGTGAACAGACAGGCAGAAAAGCTGGTTTGGATTCATCAAAATCCCGTAGCGTTTTTCCTTGTAGAGGTGAGGTGTTTGATTAAACTCGATTAAATAGCGTGCAAATATTTAATTTGGGAAAAGAACCCTTTTTTTCCTCAAGTGAAACCGTCTCATTCTGAATATGGCAGAGCAGGACGTTTTGATAATGTGAACCTTCTTTCTCGGTGTTCTTCCAGAAATGAGATTCCAGCCAAATCTCAATCTCATGATGTGTTTCAATTTTAACTGGACTGTATTTGTCTTTTCCAAAGAATATCGCATTTTTTTTCCCTTTCAGTCTCATTCTGGGCATCTGAGCTGGGTCTTGGAATTGCTCAGTGTGAACCATTATCTCCTGTTTCCTCTGCTCAGTTAAACATACTCTGCCATTCAATTTTGAGGGTAGAAAAGAAAGAAAGAATCCAAAAGAGAATTTGCTATTGGTGGGACAAAAAGAATGGCATTTTGAGTGTTTCCATGAAGGCAGCGTGACATGATAAAATTTAAGAAGCTCTATGAATACTATTAATATTGATGATGCACCAAAGAAAACAGCTATTGCGTGCCACATCCATCAGAGATAAGAATTGTATTCAACTGTGTTGGGTGATAAACATTGAATGACAATAGCTGGAGTTTATATGAGGGATTTCGTACTCGTGTTTTATGTCTGCTTGAGTAAAAGCCCCGTGTTATTCCACTGCGAACCAATAATTTTCTTTCATGGAATTAGATACACTTGCTGATACTTGTTACAGCCATAGCCCAAACCTTAATGAATATGCAGGGAGTTTCTGATGCCAAGCGCTTCAGAGATCCTGTTGCAAGTTACTCAGGATCAAGTCCCAGAGGCAGCATTTTCCACTAATCCTCCTCTTGGAAATCACTCTGAAGCTTCCCAAATTGCAGTGATTTGACCACATATTGCTGGTTGTTTGCGGTTTGGATGAATGCAGACGATTACCCCATGAAATGAAGGCTCTTCCAGCAGAGCAAGCTGGCTTTTTGTATCCCATGTATCTCTTCATAAATAAATCCGCCTCTCCACCACCAGGAATGGGGCAGAATTGCCCGTGCCATGGGAATGCTCTGATCCCACACCAGCATCTGTCTTTAGATAATGCACCCAGAAGTGTCCTGGGTCTGCCGTGGCTTTTCTTCACTGTCATCACTGTAAAATGCAGTTTCGGAGCTAATTTATGATCATCCAGGCAAACAACTGCTGGGGAGAGATAAAGGGGACGTCGCTCCCCACGCTTCTCTTAAACACCGCACGTCTCCTCCCTGCACTGTGGAGCCGTGCCTGGCGAGCTGCTGGCCTCGTCCGTCCCCGCTCCCGGTCCCTGCTGTGTCTGCTCCTCTGCTTCATCTCTTTGACACAGCGGCTGCCTGTGCTGCCACTTCCATGTTCTTCCTGCCCTGCCTTCTTATTAAAAACCTGATGCTCTGGAGATGCGTCATTTTGCAGATTGGACTAACAGTGCCTGAATCCTGCACTGCACACCCGTGTCTCCATGAAACCACAATTCAGAGTTGATTTACGAATGCCTATAGCATCTTTGGTCAGGTGTTTCTAAACAAAGCTGTATTTGGAATAACTAACGTGCTCTCCATGTGTCAAGGGTGGGAGGACATGCAGGTATTCTTGCAGCCAGAGTGATCTCGGGTCTCTTTGATCCACGTGGAGCGTTGCTACTCTTAAAAAACCCTCTCCAAGGATGCACAGGCACTAAGTTGTTGTTGGAAATAAGTGGTTCCAATAATAAAAGTGCAGAGGAAAATGCTAAGAGGTGCTCTTCCGCTGAGCTGATAGGGCTGTGCTGCCTCTGGAGGGTTCGGTTGCATCTTCTAGCTTTGCTGCTTCTGTCTTAATGAAAGATTTGCGGATGGGAGTTCAGTGCACGCTGATGGAGGGGTCCCTTGATGGACTATCAACAGTGGTAGGGCCTCCTGCAGGCCAGGAATGAGGGCACAGCGAAGCCCTTGACAGAGCGACTGCAAGAGGGATGAGCTGAGCCACCCTAAAGTGATCTTGTGAGCAGTGCAGGCCAGAAACAGGACCAGGACAAGGGAAATGGAGTGTGCTGGAGGGAGATACTTTTACTTTGTCCACCTAAAATGAGACTCTTCTTCCTTAACAATTACCCAATTATTTGGCTTATCTGTATTTTTTTCCAGAGTGCTTATTCTGGTTTTATTGCCAATTAAATTAGCATTCCAGTCTTGATCTACAGCTGATTGGCCAGTAATTTGAACTAAAGCCCTCATCAAAAGGGCATCATTTGTAAAACAGAGAAGAAATCTCGGAGATACTGAAATTACCGTTAATTAAATCAGCACATGAATATAATGGGCACATGTGAACATAATGATGTTTGTTTTTGAGCTGTTCTGCTAGCTGTAGAGTAAGTCTTATTAGGACTATTTAATTGTCAGCCTGCATTTATAAGATGTACAGCGAGCTGAGTCCCTTCTGCATGAATTAATTTTGTATTGTGTGTACATGTATAAGTGATACATATAGTTCTTAGCCTATGCAAACAGACCTTGTTCTTGCCAAGCAGATGCTGTACTAGATTTCTTATGTACACGTTGCACTGAAAGCTTCTCTTTTTAAACTGTCATTTGTATTTAACACAACTCTTGCTCAAAGCTGGCACTGACCTTAAATGTAGATACTTCTGATTTGCATGGTCCCAGTATCAGTTAAGCTTAGGAATTATTTTGCATGTAATTTCTATTTTTTAATTCAATTAAAATAGCATCATAAAGATGGCACAGAGCAGCGATCAGAGAGCTTTAGAAGTTGTAAAATAGCCCATAAGCGGCTATTGCGTGTGAAGAAATTTCTTCCAAAGGTGCCTCAGCTTTACTGCAAATGCGAAGCTAAAGCGTTATTAAGATAATCAAGATACTCTAACACGGTGCTTTGGGACAGCCTGGTAATTGTCTGTGGTGCTCGGCTCTGAAGTTCCTGAATTAGCAGGAAGAGCTGGAAGGCAAAGCTGCATTTTTTCCTGGTTGGCGCTTGTCTGTGAGCAATTTCGAGATCAGGCCAAGGCAGAGGACAGCACTCCTGGGGTGTCCTGTGGGGGTGGCAGCAGTGATGAGGGCAGAGAGGAGCAGGTTAATAATAAATAACTCCAGGGTATTTGAGAGGTAATAACTGCGTTCCTTGCTGTGGCCAGGGGAATAAATGAATCCAGCGAGTTTCAGGGGATGAAGTGTTGGCATCGTGCTGAAATCTGCAGTCAAGGACAGGGAGAAGCTAATCGAGTGTTGCACAGTCCTTGGGACCTTCTAATTCTGGGCTGGTAAATGCACTGAAATGGCAATGGCTCTTGTCATTCCAGCTTGCTCTCCACAGCTTCTGGGAATACCCCTGCCCAAAAACCTCAGTGCCATGGGACCAGGACTGGCGTGGCTCCTGTGCGGGAGCTTGGAGAGAGCCCAAACCTGCTCCGCTCAGTTCCTGCAGAGGATGAGCCTTGCCCTGACTCAGGCACTGGTCACAGCCGGTGTTTGCTGCTTGTGCAGTCTCCCAGGAGGGTTGTAGGAAAGAGCAGGAGGAAAAAGGTGGAGAATATAATCCAAAAATCGCACTTCATTCACCCCCGTTCCTGCACGTGTCCTTTCTCCTCGTGTTGTCTCCTTGTGGTCAGGAGCAAGCTAATTCCTGTCTCTCCTTAATGTGTCATTTCGTCCATAAAGTATGGATGTCAAAACGCATTTGATCTGCTGCAGAGTTAAAGCACTTGTCGTTTTGGCCTCCATGTTGAAGCTCAGAGCAGATTTCAAAGGGAAAAATGTGCCATTAAACTCTGTGTTGGAATAGGGAGCTGTAATGGTTGCTTATCTTTTTGCCTCTAGATTGCCAGCTCAAATCTACCCCCGCCAACAGAAATCAGAAATGTTTACCATGTGATATTATCTGCTTTCTAGGGACCAGCCACTTATGTTAAAAACAAAGCTCCAGCCCTCTGAAGTGTGGTAGCCCTGTGACTGTGAAGTACTGCGAGTCATGTTTCTAGAATTTAAAATAAGATTGTCAGGAGCGTCTCGTGGCTGGATTTCTGGAAGGTATTAAGACACCAGGAGCTACAGACAGTTGTTTCATGGGATGTTTGAGTGGACTTTGCTGTCTGTGTTACACACTGCTCTGCAAATTGTGCCTCTTACAGATGGTAAAGAAAGGGATTTTCAGTGGACTTCCAGTGAGTTGTGTGTGCCTAAGCCCAGTGATGCTGACAGGAGGCATCACGATAGTGGTGAGCAGAAGCTCAGCTCCCTGGTGGTATCTGAAGTCGTGCGCTGACTCCCAGAAGGGCATCCCTTAAGGTGGTGGCGTGAGGGAGCTTCCCAGTGCTGTGAAGGGAAAAGGGAGCGTGTCTTGCGTGGTGCTGGGCAGTGTCTTGTAGTCAAGGAGTGATGTCGCAGAGATTTTGAGAGAGGACATAGCTTAGCATGGTAAGGAGAGACGCAAACACCTGATTTCATTTCAGCCAAATTTTTCCAGTGTTCCTCCAGCTGAGCTATTGCTTATTTTTAATCCTTTGCTTGTGGGATTTTACATTCAAAGTGGAGAGATGTATTTCCCATGTTTATGGACTGTAAGGAGCAGCCAGCTCTCATTCCTCCTTTTGAACCTCTGTTACTCTACTCAAATACAGACAAAATGGGTATAACGTTAGTGGTTAGGGCAAGGGGGACACTTGGGGTGCACTCTCTCTTCCAGTTTGTAACGCACATATGTACCTAGAGACTTCAGTAGCTCAGCTTAAAAGGAGCCTATGCAAGGATTTTTAATGAGGTATTTGTGTAATAACAGGCACATCCTTTAATAAAACCTTGTCTGCATTGGAAACTCCCACCCAGCAGCCAGGTCTGGGCTCTCCCAAGGACTGGTGCTGTTCAGCAGCCCCCAGGTGAACGGGAAACAACCAGCATTTAGTTTGTAAAAGTAAGTACAACACAGCTAGAAATACTATGATAAATTCCCAGAAACATGTGCATACTTGAGCTTATACAGAACAAATAAGAGCATTCATAGGTAGGTTCGTATTTATCAGTTATTTTCAGTTGTAAAGTTGCCATTTAAAGTTTAGAATTAGTTATTGCTTATAAGTTGCATAAGTTTTCTTAATTACCTAACTTAGTTAACAAGATGAGCTGCAAACTTTGGGGTTTTTTGGTAAGAGCACTTCTCTGTTGTTTCTAGTTACATGATTTTCTGCTCAAGAAGTAAAGGACAATAATCCCAATGATCTCCATAGCTTATATCCCACAATGTGAATTTCACACCACAAATTAGAATAGTTTTGTTTGGTGGAAAAATTTTGAGGATAAGAATTATTCGCAGAAAATAATTCGGATAAATGAGTACGTTTTCAAGTTTTCCTAACTGGCCACGATCAATTCACAAAAAGGGAAAGGAATGCAAACTTCGTCAAATAAATTATTCATTAGACTCACTCAGCTATAGCTAACAGTGAATTGTCTAGACAGTAATTACTAATTTTTAACCTGTGTATGTTCACATAGCGCTGTTGTGTGAATAGCTTCAGTATACAGCAGCTCCAGAAAATGGTAATGGATGTAAGTCAACTTGCAGGTGATTTTAATTGGGAAATCGTATTGGATTTTTCTATTGAACTTCCATAAAACATTACATAAATATTGAATCTTCTTAATGTTTTTCTCCAGTTGAAAATATAGGCACACGGAGTTCTCTGCTAATTTGATCAGCGGATAAGCAAACATCTTTCATTTTTTTAATTCTGCTGTAAAATTCTCTCAGAAAACCCCATTAAATTCAGAATACAGCAAGAATCTACAAGGAGTCTGGTGCAATGATGACATTTTCCATTGCAGTGGTGATTTTCCACAGTTTGGGTGGCTCCTTGGGGAGGTTGACGTCCTTCTGGTTCAATCTACTGGGGTGCTGCAACGCGCTCCTGATGGCACCAGGAACTGAAACCCTCCTCCTTCACCTTCATTGCCATGGCAAAAAATCGAGACTTTGGGGGGATTTCCTTTGTTTCCTAGGCAATGCTCAACCTCTGCAGTGCTGGGTCTCACCTCCTGCTTAGCTGCCAGCTGCCTGCGGGATGTGCTTGCTGGGATTTGGGGGGACCTCCGAGGGGTTCACCAGCAGACACCCGGCCACTGCTTTGGCGCGCCGGTGGCCCTGCAGGTCTACAGGTCTTGGCCACTGATTATTGGTTTTGGGGATGTGACAGTGAAGAAAACAGGTTTTTATATTCATTTGAACTTTTTGTTACTATTACAGTTAACCAGAGAAGAGTCGGATTGAAAATACAGCAGGAAATCATAATCTCAAATGGATTTGTGTGGAAGCAATTGCCCTGCAGACTAATTGCGAGTTAGTAATTTAGTGGTGCTCCTGTGCTCCGAGTTGATCAGAAACTGTCACTTATAAAGCTCTTCCGTTTCACATAGGGTGATTCGCCTTAAGAGGAAAATAGCAGGAAAGCCACACAAACGATGCAAAATCTAGGACATTGTAAGAGAATATTTGCATAAAATTTTGCTTTGTGTGTGTCAGTTTAAGCTGCATCCTTCAGGTTATGGTTTATAGAGAGGTGCATTAAAAACTAACGACGTGTAGCTCCCATTAACCCTAATACAAGCTCTGATTCTGACTTCCTGTGTGCTTGATGTTATCTTAATGCAATTTGATTTGATATTTAATTGCAGTAATTTAATTAATGGCTCTGTAAATAAAAAGGCTAAGTTGTGCCCTCCTACACACAGATATGCACAGCAAGCGGCTCCTGAGAGACTTAAATTTATATGTCTTGAAGCAAAATTTAACCCTGAGGACGTATGATAAATGTTATCTTAATGCAATTTGATTTGATATTTAATTGCAGTAATTTAATTAATGGCTCTGTAAATAAAAAAGCTAAGTTGTGCCCTCCTACACACACAGATATGCACAGCAAGTGGCTCCTGAGAGACTTAAATTTATGTGTCTTGAAGCAAAATTTAACCCTGAGGATGTATGATAAAATGCCCAAATCCCAGAATAGCACTGTAATGGTGTTTGCATTGGAGATGTTACAGCATTGGTTCACGCTTACAGGAGGAGAGTGGCACTTGACAACCAAACCTATGGATTTCCCCCTAATACTTGTTGTGTTGTCGCAGCGTTGCTTCCTGATATAACAGGATCCCATTTAAAATAGTTGACAAAGACTTGGTTTTTAATAAAACTGATATTAATGGGATAACCTGCTATTAAAGTAGTTACAGAATCCTGTTGGCCCAAGGGGTTACTACAAGCCAGAGCTCGTAGGTGTTTCTAACCCTTCTACTGATGTGCCTGTAGCCTGCTCTAACACGTGCTACTCGTGTCTGTTGCACGCTTAAAATGCCTATTAAATATTCATTCGCCTCCCTTATAAACCATTTATAAATAGAAGCATGCAATATAAAGTGTAACCTGAAATCATTAGGGCTGCATGGGGTGCAAGTTAATATTAGCAATCTTGGAAAGTTAGGGAAATGAATTAAGGGAACTGTATTCATAAACTACTTTCTTAGTGCAAGGTAGTGGAGCTCCTACTGATTTCCCATAGCATCTGCTGAAAATGTTGCTCCTTTTAAAAATCTATTTATTAACAAGAGATGACAGAATGCAACTTGAGATGTATTCAGTAAGCTGAATTATTTTTCCATGTTTTTTTAGGGTAGAGTAGAGCTGTGTAAACTACAGCTCCAAATATTTATGCAAAGGAGGAGGAGGAGGAGGAACATCATATATTCATGTATGGAAAAGATGTCCATGTTCCCTGCTGTTGCTGCTGTGAAGTGCGTAGATATTCTGCTAATGTTAATGGAATTATACCATATTGTCTATATAGTAAATCACAGACAGCTGTTTCTAAATCAGCCCTTAAACTGAACCAAATTCAGCATAAGTAGCGTCCCACTTCAGCATAATTGCCCGCTGTTAAAGCTTGGAGGTAAATCACATTTATGTCCCTTCAAATCCATACTTGGTGTAAGTGAAATCGGAATAAGACCTTGCCTGAATTTGCCTTGCCCTGAGTTTGCACTTCTATTTAACTGAATATTATTGCAAATACCCCTGACACGTACTTTAAAAGCAGCTTTTGGTTTGGAAGTGGCACTTGACCCCTCCAGACAGACCAGATTTGTGCGAAGCACCATTCTGCTGTGATTAACGGGATATTTAATAGGCAGGAGCTAACTCTGGTCCGAAGTCTGATGTACTCTGAAAACCTCCAAAACGCTGACATTCAGTGTGGGAATGACAAGTACAAAAACCCGAGGCGATAACGGCAATCAGCAGGGCCTTTTTGTTATGCAAAGGGAAAAAATCAGAGAGATGGAAACAACAATAAACCAACAGTGATTCAAAGTGCTTTCTTTCAAAACATCTCTGCAATTTCCAGCTGCCTCCCTCCTTTGTCACATCTCACTTCTGATAAACAGCAGAATTGGGCAGCCTCTTCCTTTGCCTTTGCAGTTTCTGCTCATCGCTCAGTGTCTGTACCTCACCCCCAGCTCTTAAAAGCCCAGCAATTAAACCAATTCCAAAGAGGATTACAATGGAGAATCAGAGGGTATAAATGTGATTTAGCACGGAGTGCTGAGCATGACAAATCATTTCTGTGCCTTGGCCTGACTTGTTGTGAAATGAGTTTCATTTGGAAACCCAGAACAGATTCAGCCCTTTTCCAGTGCGGTGTCAGGTGCAGCTGTGCAGCTCCTGCAGCTCGGCTCTTGCAGGGCTCACTGAGGCGGTGACACCTTTCCCTAAAACCAAACCGCCACCTTTTTTGTCAGCTGCTTTGTTGGGAGGAAATGCAGAGATGTGCATACACAAACCAACCTTGCAGGTTATCTCCTTCTCTTTGGAAGAGCTTGACTGTAAGCATCGCATTGTAGAAAGCAAGCACACGGACATTGCAGGGTGGACTCGGGATTCCTTATTTCTGTGGTAGAAGAAACAGGAGATCCTGATGCAAAAAGCTTCCAAAAGTGGTGGTCTAAGTGTGCAGTTGAAGGGAGAAGTTTCTTGACTGTTTTCCTGTTCTGTGAGAAGTTTGTCTTAGGCCCTCACTACTGCAGAAGCTGAGGAGTGTTTCATTGATGAGTGAAAAAACCTCTCCCATCAGAAAAGCGTATTAACAGCACGCACGTGTGTGCTTGCATGTGGTGTGTATTGAGTTACCTTGGAAACAAGGGGAGAAAGCACCACGAACCAGGACGCACTTTCCATTGGAGGAACACTTGTGCTATTGTAAAACCACACACAAAAACCATCTCATTCATCCATCCGCTCCGTAAGCATCTTGCTACAGCCAGCAGCGAGCGGCAGGAGCATGTGGGTCCCACGTAAAGATGTCAGGAGGCCTCTTGACTTTGCTTCTGAGCATATTGTTGAACAAATGAGGTGACATTGGGGAAGCTGCTAATAATGTGGGGAAAAAAACCATGTATGCAAACGATACAAAAATTTGGCAAGGCTTCAGGTGTACATTAAAGCTACTGAGACATGCAGTAGGCCTGGAGTATTCACATTGCAAAACAAAGCGGACAGTTTTACCTTATGTCTAAGAGCAGCTGTTTCAGCATATTGGCCTCAAAGACAGTATGTTGAAACAGCTGTCCGAGTGTTTTGGAGGTTAACCTACTCAATTAATCATTGTGGTTTTTTTTTTTTTCAATTTTTAATAATGTTTGTGCTGTTCCCCGTGGGCACGTGAACAAAATGTTAACTACAAAGTTTCAGTTACCAGTGAAACGCATACCAGAAAACTTTGTGTGAGAAGAAAATCGGTCTTCAAAGCGACGTGAAGTCTTGGAGAGATAAACGTTATTGATACAGACGCTGATCTCAGCAGCCACGTGATGGTGGTTTTTAAAACAGAAATGTCAGCGGAGAATCACTGGCAAGATGGGTCTGTGAGACATGAAAAGCCTTGCATGAAGGTCTGTGAAATAAGTGGCTCAGGACACTGCTGGCTGGTGTTTCCAAGCCATCTAGGAGCGTCCACCTGGAATAACCTGGAATTTCATGTGGGCTAAACCAAAACTGCTGGAGCTGCCACCTGGAAGGGCAAAACAGCGAAACCATTTTGGTGTCTGATAAATAATGGAGGGCAACACCTGAGCTGTCTGGCTGCAGCACATTTGGAGGTGTGATGGTCAGGATTGGGTGCAGAGCAGCACCCAATTTACTTGTTCCCATACAAAAGCCCCTTGGAGCAGTTGAATTCACAGCTGGAAGAGCCCCCTGGAGCAGTTGAATTCACACATCTACCCCTTCACGAGGTGCTGCAGAGGCAGGAACGGGAGGGACGCCACAGTGAACACAGCTATGGTGGTTGTAATGGTCAAAAATAATCTTCACTGAGGCTTTGCCCTGGGGAGAGGTGTGTTTTCAGGTGTGCTGTGATCTGAGAGTCACTGCTCCCACCTCGTCTGAATTAGTTTTGCTGCATGTTTTGAATGAAATCCTAGAACCCAGCACGTTTTCTGCATATTCACTGCCATTGAATTGCAGACAGGCACTGTCAGAAAAATCCTCTGGCAATTCATTTGACCAGAAATAGATAAAAATCTAAACATCCTTTCCAACCTTTCTAAATATCACTGCACATGTAAAAATAGGAAAATCTTTATATATCATATCCCAGTCCACCTTTCATGTCAATTTTTTTTTAATCAAATGTTTCTGGCTTTGTTTTCCCCAAGAGACCATGCAGAATAAGTGGAGAGAGTTATCATAGAGGTTGGTGAAATACAGACTACAGCAGCTACGCACAGATATGTTGAATGGGTTGTAAAGTCTTTTGCTCTGCGCTAATTTTCCCATATTCAAGGTTTATTCCCCTCTGGACTGAACAGCAATGCATGCTGGAATGAGGCTTTTTACATTGAAGCTCTGTTTATGACATTCTTGGCCAAGAAAGGAGAAAAAAAAACCCCAAAACAAACCAGAAACGCTGCTGCGGAGAAGGAAGCTGCTGCAAGCCATGGCTGCCTGGGGACAGTGCTGTCAGATGGCTCCCTCCCGAAATGCTGTAACACTGAGCCTGTCTCAGGCTGTTGCTGTTTCCCAGCCTCATCAGTGACACAGCCCAGCGCTACCTGGCCAGGAGACTTCCTTGTCATCTCCTCTTCCCCTGCTGTCACAACTTGTCCTTAGGAAGAAATAAGGCTGCAGGTTTATTCTGGGTTGTTCTGTGTAGCAGCTTTTGTCAGATTGCATTGGATGTGTGTACCCGAGTTCAGCTACAACGCTACCAGGAGGAGAACCCAAACCTAAATCAGCAGCAGCTTGCACTGTTGCCTTCATTAACAAAGAGCAAGAAACACAGTATTAAAATGCCAGGTGCTGCTGCGTTTAAGAGAGTGTAACCTTTCGGCAGTTAGTTAAATGTCAATGTCATCTGACAGAAACTGAAAACCAAATAGAAAGGTGTGTTTGATGGAGTTGTTGTGGTCCTGTGACTTTGGAAGTTGGGTGCTGGTTGAGCTCTTAGTATCGTGTTGGCCATGAAAAGAACAAACATTTGTCCTTCAACAGTAACCTGCAGCAAAGCAGGAGGATGCAGAGTGAAACTTTTGATCATCCCTGTCTGCTTTTTGTTACAAGGTGCCTTCTGGCAAGAATTCTTGGGCTTTTGGAGAATGATGAAGTTGGATCATAGCAAAGGAACAAAGAGGTCTTGAAACACAGTTTTTGTTTCAAATCCTCTTTATCCTCTTTCAGATCCCTCCTGTTGCCTAGAAAATGTGAAAATTCAGTAGTGTAAATGAGGTGCTTTGCTCACTGTGTTCTCACTAATTTCTTCGTGTCAACTTTCTTGTTCCCAGACCCGGGTTTGGCTTTTGTAGGTGATTACTCTCACCTAGGTTTTGCATTTGTACCTTCATGGCATGGATTTAAGTGTAAACATGCTTCAGTTCTGACACGACCACTGATTTTTATTCCTAAAGTGTTGCCCATCAAAAACTGGCCCATCTCTGGGCCCCCAGCTCACTGCAAGGAAGCTGAACTTCCCTTGCTCCGTTGCTGCTCGTATTCTTATGAAGTGGTTGTAAAATGTTGGTGGTCTTTGAATGAGAAAGTTTATCATTTAATTTAGGTAAGACCCTCTCTTTTTGGAGGAACAGCTTGAAAACAAAATGTGGGAAGCACTGGCCCACCCCCGTGCCATGCGAGCGCGTTTCAACCAGCGAGGAGGTGAGATGTGATCAGGGAGGGGAGGTCGTGGCTGAATGCTTCAAGGTGTAAGAAA
>NW_010164317.1:199235-232173 GCF_000695765.1 Mesitornis unicolor | reverse complement strand
GGAAAGAGCCAAAATAATGAGGAGAAGTGGCAGGTGAGGAGAGCTTGCTCTTTTCTGTGTGGTAATTGTCTAGGGGAGCTTTCAACTGAGAGAACTTGTGAGCTGGGATTCTGTCTTACCTTTATGAAAGCCTTTAGGTGCACCACCTTTTCCTTCTTTGTCAATGCTTTGCTAAGATGATGTGTCAAAATGCCAGAGAACCTTCTCTTTTCTTGAGCTGTGTCTATGTAAAGAGCATCTTCCCTTGCATTGGTCTGTCCGTGCAGCAGGAGCAGCGACTGCAGCAAGAGGAGCCCATCAGCTGTGGTACAAGAACATGGCACTAGACCTGGCCTCACTGGGAATTGGTCCTGCAAAAGAAGAAATAAATGTGTTAGCGTCTGGAAATCTGCCCGTTTTCACAGGAAAAGGAAAGAATGAATGGTTAACACAGCCAATTTTAAGGAAGATAAATTCCCTTAATGGAGGCGAATAGCAAATACTCATTCCATTTGAGCAGTCCACCAGTGGTGATCTAATTTCTCTTTGCAACTGAGTCAGGCTGTGTAATTTTGTGTCTCACATTGAGTAAAATGGCAGCAAATGGGAGACGTTTTCCTCCACCAAGGCAGTTCCTGTAGCTAAATTCTTCAACATGAATTGGATAATTCTCTTTTTCCTCCATTGCTGTACCTAGTTTATCTTTCTGGAGGATCAGTATTTTTCCCATTGTTCATAATGTTACAGCTTCTGAAGAAACAGATTGTAAAGTTTGAATTTGAATAGTGCCTTAATGACTTCTAAAGGCTAATTATGAAGATAATACTTTGCAAGCAAGTCTTTTTTTCACTTTCCTTCTGTATTTCGGTGCCTTTTGTTGAGATGGAAAGCCAAGGCAGTGTCCACTTTATGTAGTTTACAAACAGTTTAAAAATTTTAGAGCTATGTTGAAGGCCCTGCTTGGACTGAGATGGACAGGGATGACAAGGAGCCATCGTTAAAATTCTTTACCGAAGAAACATGCTGTGATTCTGATAGACACTTGCTTTCATAGAATAATAAGTGGAAAACCTTTGTCTGTTTACTGCATGCTTCTATTGAAAACCAATAACACTGTCACTTTCCATTTCTAGTCCTGAGAAACATTAATGTCATCCCCCTTATCTGCTATTGGCTTGTCCCATGTCGAGCCACCTGTGAGATGACATCGGAAGCCCTCTCAAAGTGGAACATTTTGCAGAATTTCATATTAAGAGGCTTTCTGTGATTCTTCCCTTGAGTGCATTCAGCTCTCTGTGGCATTAGGGTATAAGCCAATGTGTCATTATCATTTTCCACTTCAGAAAGATGAGAAGTAGTACAGCATTTCTTTCTTTCCTTGGCTCTGTCACTGGTCGCTTTATTCGTAGTTGTCTGTATTTCTATACAGTCACTGATACTCGTTTTGCTGCGCAGCTGAATTTCGGTTGAACCAACCCATAAATGAACAGTTTGAGATGTTGCACGCTCAGCATTAGCTTGTTATGCAAAAAGGCCATTTAGTAGGAAAGATGTGGGAATTGGTATTTAAACTGTACAGAACCAACAGCCTGAAGTTTGAGTGCAAGCGTAACGAGTTTGGGATTTGAGAAAAATGAAGCCAGGACACTGGGAATATGGATTCAGCTTCTTGATCTGTCCCTGGCCTGCTGGGATTTCTTCCGCCTCGGTTGTTTTGGCTGTTGAATGAAGACGACTGTCCCGTTGTCCTTGGCAGAGCTGAGAACTGGTTTTGAAGTGTTGTGGAAAGACAAGGTACTCTAAGGAATAATTTGAATAAATCCTTCAATGTGTAATTTTTAGCACAGATGAAAGACAGGAGAAAAGATGAAAAATTAAATAGTTTGATGCTGATTTCACAGGACTTTTACATTTGCGTTACTTTAGAATTGCTCCCTCTTGCACCAGTTTAGCTGAGAGCAGAATCCAGTCACTCTTGGTTTTGCTCATAGGTTCTTAAAAGTTCTTTAGTTTGGGGGACTGTATCCTAAAAACTGGTGGACTCTGTAAAAGTACTGATGTTCTGAAAGCAGTGGCTGAACTTTTGAAACAAGGATGATATTGTCCTGGTCTGCAGGAAATAAATACACTGCACAAGAGTTCACGGAGAAATTCAATCATGGGGGAAAAAAAAAATAAGGGATTGGATTCTGAACTTGAATAAAAAAGAAGTTGTTCCTTATAAAAGTTGAGCAAGAAGAAAGAAATAATCAGACGCAGGGGCATGTCAGAACACGGCGGTGCTTCTGAACAGGGACAAGGTGAAGAGACTGAAAAATTAAAATGAAAAACAAAATTCAAACCGAGCAGAAGCAGAGGAAGGAGGGAAAAAACCTCCAGTCCTTAGATCAGTCAGAAGGCTGCCAATAAGTCACTCGAATAAATCAATACTCTTATTTGAAAAAAAAAAATCACAATTTTTAATTTTAGGGTTTTTTCGAAAGAAAAGATTCTCAAAAGTCTCCTTTTTAGCTGTTTGATTTTTGTCAAGAAACTTCTTTTCTCTCCTTGTAAAAAAAGTTTCCAGGCAGTTCTGAGCGCAGGCAGGGGACTTCTGTGGTGTTCAAGTAGAAAGTGAATGTTGAGGACTTGAAAGGCAACACTTTGTTCAAGGATGAGCAGTGCCCAGTTGAGGGATGCTCCCAAAATCAGTGCCTGAAGCACCAGAAAACTGAGTGTGCAAGGATAGTAAAGGCTGGTTCCTCACTGGCTACAGGTACCTTCTCCTGCTTTTTCTTTTCACTGCATCGAATACAGCAGTAGGCAGCTTTATGAAGTGAAGTAGATAAAGGGCATCGTTGTATCATCTGTGAAGTCCCTGTCGCTGCAGGAAACATGCAGTGGTGTAAAACCTGTTGGGAATACGGTTAACTCCTGCCAGTAAAGGAGCTAACGGTAACGCATGGGTACTGATGGGTTATGGTTTTGAAAGCAGGAAGGGATAGTTTCTCCCCCCTAATTCTAGACACCAAGTCTGAAGTAGACATCTGAGCCCTTTAATAGGCAGCGGAGGGAGATAAAACTCCCAAAGTGTCACTGAGGCTGTCCTAGGACGTGCGCCCAAGACAGGAGCTGCCCCAGAATCCCCGCAGGCGTTCTGGGGAGAATCAATCACCTTTCCAAGGGAAACCAGGCAGTGGGAACCAGGCTGCTCCCACAGCGCTGGCTGCCTGCAAAGCCAGTCCTGCAGCTCTGTGTGTGCGTGCTTGGCATCGGAGAGTTGTCAGATGCCAGCCCATGAAACTGCTTAAATAGGTAAAATAAGTAAGTACAGGGATCTGGACCAGACAGACCATCTTCAAGAAAAAAAACCCCAAAACTTGTTTGGGTAAGGCATGGGTCTTTCCTGTCAGACCCATACTTTCATCCTTTTGCAGGATGATAAATGTGAGCATCTAGTACATCTCTAGTCCATTTTAAACTCCATAATGCACTTCTCAAATACAGTTAATAAGTATTTGCATTTAGCTCTGTCCAGAAAATGCAGTTCTTGATTGAATTTACTTGGTACATTATGAGCTCTGGACTTACACCCGCATTTGAACTGTGCTGAGGGAGAAGATACAAAATGCAGTTCTCCTGACCCCCCTGTCTAGTGCATGCGAGACAACTGTCCTCTATCGTGGGATTTCACAGGGCTTTGCACGATGACAGCCGCTTTCCCATCTATCTTTTTCTGCTCATAAATAGGTATTCTGAAGCCGTAGCCGGGCTGTGGACGGTTTAATGAAGCAAGTCGCCATGTCGGAAGCACAAAGAGAACCCGTGCTCCCTCTGTGCGAGGATGCCCCTGCAGGGTGTTGGGAAGTCGTGTAGACATGCTGTAATTAATTTGTGCATTCTTCTATAGCATTAAACAGCTGTTATTACAGAAGGACATGGATTTCTGCCCAGGTAGCACTCATGGTGGAAGATGAGCACACAGATTGTGGCAGTAAACTCACGTGATACGCAACCTTATGTTTCAGTGTCTGGAGTTTTGCACTTGTGAAACTGAAGCCTTTTCAAGCCGGTGAGTTGCCAGCTCTCCCATTGCACCGGTGGCAAAGAATTTCCTCTAGAAAACCCCAATTCTGGCCTGCTCCAGAAGAAATTTCGATGGCTAGGAAAGGAATTAGAGAAATTTCTGAAACAAATTCTTCAAAATGGCCATCCACAATGTTGTTCAATATTATTAAGCCTGTGGGACAAAGATACAGAGCCAGAAAATTACATCTTTGACTACTTAAGTGAATCCAGTAGTTACATTCAATAAACTATAAGCATGGCCTCCCTAGATTTTTCTGTGGAAAAAGCAATGCCTTTGGAGAGCATTCATGTTATTATTTCATGGTCATTTGAAAACAATTAATATACATTGAAACCATTTATATATCAGGTTGTACTGAGGCTCATGCCATTGCCCTTGAGTAGACACTCTACCCCTTTTGCATCCCCTTGAATTCAGGGGGATATTGTTTGATTTCAGTTGGAGGTGACCCACAGTTTTATTAAGCCAGAAGGTGATCACGTTTTTGTGGAACAAAAAGAGGAAAAACGACACCTTTAAATGAACTGTGAAAGTCTAAATATGCTTTGAAATGGTTACCGATCACTTGCTATTGAGAAGAACCCGCACAAGTCTGTCAGATGAATGCTCACATGCTCTACTCTACTCTAAATGCAGTGTAAGCTCCAGTGGAGAATGACTGGCAGAGCTCACCATATCTTTAGGCCAACTTTAGGTTCTGTGCTTCTTGGTGTACTAAAAGGTCCTGAAGCCCAAGCCAGGAGCTCTTGGTGTCTGTTCTCTGTGCAGACAACTAAAATCAGTGATAGTTGCTCTCCAGCTGTAAGTATTTCCCATTCCTTCCACCTCGAGTCTGCACTTCAGTGGTGTCGTGGTGTTTAACACAGCAGGTTTGGAGAATAAACTCTACTGGGATATAATGGGCTGGAGCAAAAAAGCATGAGCTCGGTCTCAGGAAAGGTCTTTTGCTGCTGCAGAAGGCACTGGTACTTAGCTGAGACAGCAGAGACTGCCTGACAGGTTGCAATTACTTCTGCCAAGTGCACCAGGCTGCGTTCTGAACCTTTGCTTAATGGGGGCAGATCTGTTCTGAGTTATAAAAAATAAAATAAAACCGCCTCAGGTCATAGATGTGACAGTATCTGTGCTTCTAATCAGGTTTCACCTTCAGCAGCAGGTTTTGCTTATTCATCCTACATAAACCTCAAAATGAGCTGAATTTCCCTCATAAAAAAACATGGAAATGGAATAAATCTCAGCTTTAGTTTCCATGAACTCCAAGACAGAAATACCACTCCGGCTGATCATGCGTGCCAGGTACACTCAGCTAAGATGAGAGCTTCCTTTGGTGTATCTGTGGCAAAAAGACAAGTTTTGAAATAAGATTCTGCTTGGGAGTCTCTGTATCATGCTTTTTTTGTGCTGTAGCAAGTCGTTTTTGCAGCACACACTGTAATACACATCTAGGCTAATATTCAATTAGGCTGATAGTTGCTGCTTACGTTGTTCTGTAAGAATCGGCGATTAGGAACCTCTCTGTATGGTTCAATCTCCATTAATTAATTTTTCCTGCAGAATATATGCACCTGCCCATTCTTCCTTGGGGATCCCAGGATGAAGTAGAGCTATGATGCAGGTAAACAAAGCAGATGAAGGCTGACCTTTAGCTTTGACACGATAGCCTGCAGTATTTGCGATTTGCCATCTGTCATAACTGATCCCTCCTAAGAGCGATGTGCTGGATGAGGAGCTGAAATGAGGAAACAGCCGGAGACAGGGCAAGGTTGAGGGGAGCGGGAATGACCTTCTGGCAGCAGGGCAGGAGGACTCACGTGTGGTTACACTTCAGGTTTCACTCCGATGCCTGAAGACTTGGTAAAAAGCTGATTCCAGAAGTGGCTCCACTGAAATGATACTTGGAGAATAAGGAATTAGTGGTTGTTCAGCTCTTTGTGAGGGCAAATCATGGGCAGGCAGGGTTGCCCGTTCAGCCCATGCGTATCCACGGCTCAGCCATCTGCCGAGCAGCCAGCAGCGCTCCTGCGGGCAGTGCTGCGGGGTCTGGCTCCTCAGCATGGAGTGGGACTGACTGTGAACGTGGGAAGGAAAAAGGCTCAGAACACTGTGAGCTCTTCACCTCATTGCTTGTTTCCTGATGTTTCATACGTGCATCATCCCTGTTAGAATCATAGAGTCAATGGTTTAGGTTGGAAGGGACCTCAAAGCTCATCCAGTCCAACCCCTGCCATGGGCAGGGACACCTCCACCAGCCCAGGTTGCCCAAAGCCCCGTCCAACCTGGCCTTGGGTGCCTCCAGTTGTTGCTTCTCACCATTGGGTGGCAAAATGGGGCATCTTAGCTGATCTTATGGTAGAAAATAGAAATAGCTTTCTAGCAACCAGGCTTCATGAATATGTATTGGAAACCTAAAATGTTATTCAGTTACTGGGGGGCCTGGAGGGAAGTACAGAATTGCTTTGGATTATAATAATTTCAGCAAAGCATCTAATTTATATATTAAGCTTTCTTAATGGACTTATATTGCCTTGCTCTTTGATATGAAGAAAAAGGTGGTGAATAATTTATCAAGTAAGAAACCCTCCCCTATCCCAGCCCCCATGTCACAATCTGCCCTATAATTTGCATTTTTTAGGAGATGCCGTTTCCAGGCAGGAGAACCGGTTCCTAAAGATTCCTCCTAATATTACAAATGTATTTTCCTGAGGTACACTCTGGGGAAAAAAAAATAATAATGAAGGAATGCAATTCTGCAGACAAATGTTTCAGCTCTGTGCCTTCTTCACTAAAGACAGTCGTTTCAACTAAATGCCAGGAGGCATTTAGCTGTAGCATTTGTCAGTGGAATACGGTTGGCTTTAGGTTTCCCTCCTGATTTACAACTGAGTGTTTATTGGGTTTACTGTACTGCAGCGTGTTTTGTTAACCTCTCAGAAAACACGTCTGGCTTGTGCACTCATCACAGGGATGGTGTCTGTCATGGTGAACTGGCGTGGGGCTTTGTGGGAAGGATGCTGGGGCAGGAGAGATGTGCTGGTGGCTTTGGGATGGGGTCTAGGTAACCCCTGCCCAACTCCTGGCTGCTGAGATGGCTTCTTGTGAGATGCATGCTCTATTTCTCCACATTTTTCAACCAGAAGAGGGGTGGGAAATGGTGTCATGTTGGCTCACAGCAGCTTGGTGAGCTGCCACAGAGTCCCATGCCAAAGGAGGATTTAGGTCACTGTGGTGGTGTTTAAAGCCTAATTATTGGGAACTTTGAGCCTAGAGTTCCTCAGTTGGTTCACATCTACCTATTGCAGTCATTCCTCAGCGATCTTTACTTCTGGTCACATACACAGGTAACAGCACTGTTGGTAATCACAGCTCTATCACGACTCTTGACACATCTCCCTTTCACGTTTCCCCCCATTTGTCCAAAGCAATGAGTCGTCAAACATTTACTATGGCTGTGCACAGGGTTTATTCATATTTAAATAAAGCCATTATCCTGGCCTTGAGTTTCAGTAGTTTTCTGCTCTTCCTCTTGAGTATTTCTCTCAGTAGTGCCATCTAATCAGCTTTAGGTTTTAATTAAACAGCTGTCATTTGCTTCCTAGTTCTGTTGCGACCTGATGTTGTATTAAATTTTAATTTAGCCTAGACTGGATAAGAAGTAGATTCCTTCAGACAACAAAGAAACGCTATTAGCAGGTTACAGTTGTAATTAAGAAGAGCTCTGCTGAAGTGCTAATGCAGTCGGGTACAGAGAAGAAGCTGGAGATAAACACGCACATAATTATTATACAGGGATGGAGCCTGCAACGTGAATGTGTAGCTGAAGGCTGCTTGAATTGAAGGTTTTGGTCAAGATCTGGCAGCTGAAGCCTTCAAAAATAAAGGGGAAATTATTCCTGGTTTTTCACCTGAGACCCTGCGGTGTCAGCAGGGAGAGGTTTGTGCTGCTGGTCCCTGGGTGTTGTTCCAGATGTTTCACTGATGCTGTGCCACACAGGAGGACCTGCCCATGTAAATCAGCATGATCACCCTCTCTACATTTCAGATCTGTAAGAACCAGCGCAGGTATCTTAAATTCACTGATGCTTTTTTTTTTCTGCAGTAAACCCTCCCATGGAAATATAAAACAAGCCTAACAGAATTTAGATGAAATGCGATTACTTGTTGAAGATGCCTTAAAAAGAAAAGTCTGTTTATAAACGTAATGGACAGTCAATTAGTTCAGTCCTGCCTTCATATTTCTTCCTCAGAGGAAATATATTTTTTCAGTCTATAAATAGCCAGCTCTTAAAAAGGTCTTTACACAGCCTATTATACTTGTGTGACACTTGATCCAGGCATCAGGTATCTGAAATATCGATTTCTGTGGTAGAATTGGTTACCAGCAGGGTGTATTTTTTGTGAAGCAGCAGCAGCTAATGAGCACGGTGGGTACCTGCACCCGCGGGGAAGGAGGGAAGGTTCAGGACAGTGTTAGGTCACGAGCGGAGTGACCGCATTGCACAGCACCCACAAATAGCGGGGTCACGAGGTGCCTCTTCCAAGACCTTCTCTGTCCCGCTCACCTTCACAGGCAGTTTACAAGAGGAATGCAAATGTCTTGATAAACTTTGCGTTATCCTTTTACGGTTGTCCTTTCACACTTCCACTTGTGTCACATACCGTCCCTCTTTCCCAGTGGCCCTCCCTCGTGGATGGCGGCTGGTTATAAATGAGCCCATTCAGCACAAAGAAAAACTAGACAGTCATTTACTGTGTAAAACAACTGGTTTGTGCCTCGCAGGGAGCAGAACAAAGACGCTGTATTTATTTCATGAGATATTATTCGGGAAAGCATCTCTATTCAGGACCACACTTAAACGCACACTTAAATCACATTGAAGTCTAAGTGTCAAGTTGAGCACGTACTTTTAGTGCTGCTCTGAACAAGAAATGGACTCGAGTACATGCTTAAATGCTTTTCTGGACCATGACTGCCCATAAAGCTCTAGTAGACTGTATCAGTTAGCTGGCAATAGCGTTATCAGTACTTCAACTGATTCAATTCCGGGTGCTTTTTGTAGAAGTTTCTGAATATTGATTAATAATACATCTTAGTTGCTAGCATTTATTGGTCTTCTCCAGCTGTCCTTAGCTTGTGGTCAATGCCCATTATTTTCTATCAATCTCGCTAGCAGACAGAAGCAAATGATAGTGAATATATCTCCCTATGCAAGCAGCCGTCACATTTTTCACTAAAATCCATTTCTTCTTCCACCAATTCTAATAAAGGAATTTAAAGTTAGATTAGTTGGAAGCAACTTCTTTTTTTTTCTTCTCCCAACTGGCAAGCAATCAGTTTTATGGAAGTTGGAAAATGAAAAGCGGATTGGTTTGAAGCAGCGTTTCCTATTGCGGGCTTTTCGAGAAGGCCGAGCCGAATCTCTCTGCAAGCTCAGATCGTTCCCTGCCCTGCATGTGTCCAATCTGTTCCGTGGGCCTTGGGAGGCTGCTCCCCTCCAGCCTCCATCCCTGCTTACGTAAGGCAGGGACCTCTGCAGCAACTCATTTGGAGTAATTAATCAAACCGCAGCCACACTGAGACACAGAGGAAGGCTGTGTTAATGGAGTCATTAGAGTGCCAGCACCGTGAATTCATCAGGATTAGAGATAAATGTGGTAAAACATCTCTAGGTGGGATTTTGATGGAGAAAGATTAAACAAAGAATTGTATAGGAATGACATTGCTTAGTTTGTAGCACCCTACCTCATACATAGTTTTTCTCACCATGTATTTATGTCCCGAAAAGGGGAAATGGTCAACTCACAACAGCGTTAGCTGGAACAGCAAGGAAGAAATGCTGTTATTGTCATGCTTGATAATCACCTCCCAGATCCCTGGTGTAATCTGGGGCAAAGGAGTGGGAAGAGTGGCTGACACCCTCTGGAGATTGAAGCTGAATAGGCTGTGGTCCTGCCAAGCTGCAGATGTGCCTTTGTCCATAATTGTGTTACAGATTTCATTGCCACAGGAGCCAAACCTGTAGATGGGCTCAGAGAGAATAACCCCCTGTCTTTGGCAAAACCAGAACTTGAGAATCCAGATGCAACTTTTGGTTTGGAAAGCTGTTAAACCATTGACTACAGGGAGCTTGAAGGCTGTGTGCAAGGAAGGGTGGCTCCTCTGCTCCTGCCCCCATCAGAGGCAGGGTTTTGGTTCATCAGCCTGACCCCTGCTGCATTCTCCTGCTTTTACACTTCCCTGATGTCCATCCGTGATTTCTCTGTGTGCCCACAGGACACAGAAGTCCTTAACACGGCCATTCTGACGGGGAAGACGGTGTCTGTGCCAGTCAAGGTGGTTGCTGTGCAGGAGGATGGGTCCGTGGTCGACGTTTCAGACTCCACCGAGTGCAAGTCAGCCGACGAAGACGTCATAAAGGTAAGGCACCCGCACGAGGTGGAGAACAGAGTTTGCACCCTTTTCTCCACCATCACATTAGGACCTAGCTCACGGTCGGGATTTGCCATGCTCCAGTCATTTTACAGTCATGGCTGTTCCTGTGGTGGCACGTTGTTTCCCTCTGCAGTCTCCAGAGGTTACGCAGGGTTAGCACCTTTCCATGGGTTGATGTGGTCCCGTTGGTGCTGGTGTGCTAAATCCGGTGTGGCAGAAGGGATGCTGAAAGAGCAGCCCCAGTCTTTCTTTGCTGGCCAGGGGGTTATGATGGAGAGAAGGTGTTGTCTGATACCCCCCACTTGGGACAAGTCAACTCTTCACACAGGTATCTTCATTCTTGTGTGGCTTTTCTGCATCCATGATTTATGCAGTAGTAATGCAGTGTATTGTACCAGTGTACAGCAAGGTTTGCTACATGCTTCTGGCTGCTACACCTGCTTTCCAGTCAGGAATTACTCATGAACTGTACCAAAGTCTGGATCATGACAGAGAATAGAAAATAACAACCATATTGCAAAAATTCTTAAAACGAGAACTGGGAGCTTTTAAACAATGTTGTGTTTTGTTGTCCTTTTTAAAAAATTATCATAAGATGTGCAACTGGCTCTCTCTTCCTGACATTGAGATGAAAATAGCATTAATGTGACTTTATCAAGACTTGACTTCATGACTTCTGACCCCATTGCATGGCTTCCAGCTTTTAGCGCATTATTATTTTTAGGCACAGAAGTGGTACTTTGGAATATCTTTATAAAGTTTATTTGGGTTATTGTGCGATTTGTGGCTGTTTTTCCTTGTTTTGAATGACCTTAAGAATTTACCACAATGAATTCTGTATAGGGGTGGAATTTCTGCTATTTATGACTTTCTTAGGGTAGTCCTGTAAAAATATTTCCTTTACCACAATTGCAGGAAAATGCTGTATATTATCAATAAATGCTATAAAAATAGGGTGGTACAGTCATCCTTTTTACATACAGTGATCCTGTAACCTTTAGATTTTCTTCTAAACTCTCTGTAGGTTTCAAGAAACAAGTTCCTCCTCATATTCCAGTTACCAACTGTCGTGTGTGAATGTATTCCAGCCCTGAGCACTTGGTTACGTTTTCCTCAGACTGCATTTGAAACCCACATCCCATATCTGTGTACTTTTAACCTATTATTACAAACTTTTCGTAGATAAGACTGCAAAGGTCCTAATGGATACCTTGTACTTTGTCAGATAAATGTTTATGTTCTTTAGCTGGCTAAAGAATTGCACACAGCAAAGCTATTTATTTTGAAGATGAGGTGCTGGAACAAAACATTCACCTTCTTATTTTTGACAACTCTGAGTAAGCGTGTTACCAATTTTTGGAATAAATTGCATCCTGTAAAACAAACAGAATTTCATTACATTTTAGGTCCAGTGACAAAGAAATTCCTTTGCAGTTAAAGAGCTCAGAGAGAAACTGCACATTCTGTAGAGATTTCCTCTCTCTGAGAGCCATAGGTAGGTGAAAGCTGACTGATTTGAGGTAGCTATAGCAGAGACAAGATGGGTTGGGCAAGAGCCTTGGTCAGGCAACCTCTACTTGCTCCCCACTGTTTTCATTAAATGTTTCATAATTATCTCCATTTATCATGAAGGCAAACCATTCATAAGTAAGATTCAAATCACTGGGCACTGCATGTGTGCAGCAGTATCCCCAGAGACGTTGATAGCTGGGGGCTTTGTTATACAAAAGCAATGCCTGGCAGTCTTCAAACCTCACAGCATTTTGCAGAGGACACCAGTGTGATCTTCCCATTCCATAAAAGGGGCTGTCCTGGTGTTTAGGAAACACCAGGTCAAGAGACGTTTCCATCAGTCCTGTGATGGAAAGGTCTCTTGAGGCTCTAGCCTGTGCTCTAGCTCCTGTGTTTGCCCTTCTGTATCAGATGGGAAATGACAAAAATCACATTTTCTGGAAACCATATTTCCTTGAAAGTCCTTACCATAGGGAACGTGAATGAATATATTTGTTCATTACTAACTTCATTGTCAATGGAACAGACTCCCTTGATATTTTTTTTTCCATGTACCATGCAGCTATTATCTGATTAGTGGCCATTATTTATCAGTTCACAATGAATTGGTCATATTACAAACTCAAGCACCAAGTTGTATATCAGCAACATATTGCTGAGGCTGTATTTTCTTTGCACTTCAGAAAACCAGATTCAGACCTAAAAGGTGGTGTGTGTGGACTTTTGTTTCTGTTAATTGAGTTTCCAGTGTTTCTAGGACTTGCTGTGGTTACAGGATACTGGACTGAACCTGGTAAGAAAAGGTCAGGAAAAGGACTCCCATTCTTCTTCCACTAATAAAATTAGTACCTGCAGACATGAGGAGATGCTGCGTTTCAAAACACCGCTTGATTAAAGTCCATTTAGTTCAACCAGCAGTTGTCTGTACGAATGTCCTGTCAAAGCTGGGCGTGAAGTTGTTCTGGTTCCCAGATTTAAAAGGTCCACTGAAGCTGGCAACTAAATAAGGCTTGACCCGACCTCTGTGAGCAGAGATAAGATTTCCAGTTTCCAGCTGTGGATTTATACACTTGAAGAAAGCAAAGCTCTTGGCCTTTGACCATCTTCCTTTCTTGTGTTTTTCAAAGCGTGTTGTATTTCTGCGTGGAATTAAACCTGCTCCAAAGCACCTTCGAGTTGATGAGTGTCCTCCCATTCCTTTCAGTGATCTGGATGGAGCAGAATAAACGACCAGCCAAAATTCTGCATGGGTTTTACAAGATTTGCACTGTAATTCCCCTTTCTTCTTGGTAGTGACTAAGTTGGGTATAAATCAGGTCTTCATCTGACTGTTCTGTGAAATGATTTGGGTATCAAGTCACTGACAGACGAGGATGCCTCTGGGGGTCTCTTTCCCAGACCTGGTACCTGACGCTTTATTATAGTGACTTAATGAAGAGAAACAAGAGGACTCAATGTGCTCTTCACCGAGTTCATCTTGCCTCATCCCGCTATAAAATGAGAGTAATGTTATTTTTGTGAAGATCGCAGCATCCTCATAATGGATTTCAGTCACAAATTACCGAGAGGTGCTCTCAGTCTGAATGCTGTTCAGGCATCATTTTTTCACTGAAAGTATGCGTATTGGTTGCAAGATTGAATCCATAACGATTAATTAGCTGAGTTAAAATTTAGCACAGGGTTTATGTGCCTATGTTTCTCAGAAAAAAATGCATATTCCCTTTACAAGCCCCTTTGGTAAAGTCAATATTGACTTTGCTTCTAAATTGGTGTTGCCTTTTCTATATAGGTCGTACTGCTAAACCTCTAATAAGAGTTGTCAGGCATTTTGGGTATAATTGCCTAATCTTAAGCTTCTTTTCACTGTTAATTCTGCCTTTATTGTTTCTTTGTAATTGGAGAGATATTCTTATTCTTTTGGGCAGAACAGAGAGTGTTGCATTCTTAACCTTTTATTTCTGTTTAATAGCTAATGATTTAATAGACAGCTAATGAGACAATTCTTTGATCACGGCTGCAACACCATTATTTTCAATTAGGACACAATGAATTGAAGCTGGTTTAAATAAAAACAGGCTTTGGCCCAGGCTGTTATGTATCTACACAAAATGTGCTTAGCCGAGCAGCTACCTACACATCACAGTGATCTAAATACTACTCAGAGATGGTCAAATAGATGGATGATGTACAAGTGATTTATCTGTAGGCAAGAGAAGTGAATCTTTCCTACCCTAAGCCATATATTCCCTCAGCCTAACAGCTTAATAGGTTCCCAGCAAGACAATATTTCAATCCATATTTTCGACGCCTACCTAATTAGTAGTAAATAAAATGAAACATGCCTCTTACTTTTTGACCTTGTATTTTCCCACCTGTGCTGATTTGGGCTGGAATAATTTTCTTTGGAGAAGCTGGTATGGGGCTACATTGTGGATTTGTGTAGAAATCAACGTTGATAACACAGGGATGTTTTAGTTACTGCTGAACAGTGCTCACACAGAGTCAAGGCCTCTTCTGCTTCTCACCCCACCAGCGAGGATGCTGGGGGTGCATGAGAATTTGGGAGGGGACACAGCTGGGACAGCTGACCCCAACTGGCCAAAGGGTTGCAATACTGACCAAGCATTTTAACTTGAACGGGCTCCCCTCTGAAAGTTTTTGATGGAAACATAACTGTAAGTCAGCGAAACTCTTATGCTTATTCCGTTATTGAAAAGGAACATTTAATGCTGTTGGCATTTGAAGGAAAAGATTGGCTTTATGATTAAGGCACTGAAATGCTTCTCAGCATTAATTTCCATATCTCTTGCTGATTTCCTGTGTGACTGTGGGTAAATCGCTCATTTCCCTTGTAATCTCACTTCCTTATCTGCAAACAAGGCTGAGAAATGCATCCTTTTCCCAGCCTCCGCCTGCCTTATGTAGATTCTGAAGCTGCTGTTGACTCTGAATGGCCAAAATCCTTATCTCCACAGAGTCTCATTAACGTCAGTGGTCTTCTGCCATGACTCACTTGAAGGACTTCTGTCCCAGTGTCCTGCTTTTCCTGCAAACCTAAACGGGGTTGTGAAGCTGAAATGAAAGAAGTGGTGGAAACTTGATAGAATTTATGCATAAGTGATTCAGCTGCTCTGGTGATGGGCAATAGAGAGATACAGGAGCTGGTGGTGTGGTGGGATGACCCTTGCTATATGCGTGCTGAACCATGGGGCCTCAGTCGTCACAGGTAGGGATAAAAAGCCTTGAAGAAAGAGAAGAAAGCAGTTGTGCCATGGCAAGGACCTCCTTTGCTCATCCCTCAAGCAGTATAAGCGTTGCTGAAGTTTTACTGGGCTGTTTCAGGGGGTTTCAGTGGCCTTTGAGCTGTAGTTAGAGGTAAAATAACGAGATCAACGTCAGTGACAGAGGGAACACCTGAGATGGTTGTGTTACAGAGGAAAGCCTGACCTGAGGGGCTCTGGCACAGTCAATCTTTACAGCTGCTTAGGAGCTCCAAGCAAGGTCCATGCACTCCTTTCTCCTCCTTGTAAAAGTGCCCTTAAAAGCCTGAACCGTCTTAATTTCACATGAAGAGAAAAATCTGAACACATCGTAGTTACGAGGCAGTCATAAACGTCACCCACAAAGCAGCAGCAAGTCAGGACAGCTTCTTAGGCCAAATGTTTAGCTCAGTGGTGTACACATGCAAAGGGAGACAGCTGCCCAATTAATTCATTCTCAGATTAGTCATATTTTCCTGTCTTTTTACAGGTTATGCAGAAATTGACTGGTGCTCCAAATTAATTCAAATGGCTTCCATGGAATTACACCGTGGCCTAATTTAGCCTAATTTTTCGGGAGCAGAAAGGGCCCTCAGTTGAACAGAAGGGAGTCAGAGGGCCTCATCCTGCCCATTCCTGCCCGCATGTGAAGTGCAATAGAAACAGGCACAGCGTTCCCAGGCAGAGGCGTGCATTAAGAAGAGTGGTGCTTCAGAAATGTGCCGTGAACTCCGTCTGTGCCAGAATGCACTTTTCTTGTTAGCTTGCTAGAGGAAAGCACTTCAATGAATTATTTTTCACCTTTTCATAATTTCCTGTCTAATTATAAGGAAAGTAAAATTCAACCCATTCCTACCCCCTGCTTTTCTAAACCTTATCTTGAACTCTCCGTAATTAATGTTAAAACAATAGAAGACCTAATTTTCCTAGCAGCAGCCAGCTAAGCTTTATCTAATGTGCAGTAAAAATAGTGCAAGGAAGTCAGGAAAGGTAATAGCCAAAATAGATTGAATCTGAGAAAGGTTCTTTGCTCTTGCAGACAAAAAGCAGATGAGAGACTGAGGATCTTACTCAGCAGCCCTGGGCTCGGTGATCTCTAACCCCAGCTCAGTAACTGCGACAAGGAACCAGAGGGGGTGGAAATAGGGAAGGGAAGGGATACAGCTGTTCTCCAGTGTAGATGATAGGGAATTTTGGGGAACAGTTTCTTGCTGCAGACTCAGAGCACATTCTTAAGACAATTTACAGAAAGAAGAGCCTGGCTGGAGTTGTTTAATACAACTGTTTATGCAGGAGCTCTGAAAACAAAGCCAGAGCTGGTCATTTGCAAGTTCTGCAGCTCTTTTGCCATTAAAGTATGCGATCAAGAGTGTAATGTTCTTACACATGAAGTGGAGCTAATCCTATTTTTCCATCTATCCTGTTTCTGAGTACCGATCACTGCATTACCTAAGAGCTTTATTTTGTGGTCACTCGTGCAGAAATTAGCTCACTCCAGGAGTCCAGACTCTTTGTGGAAGCAGTGAAAATACTGTCTACTTGTTTATATGATGGATTTACTTTGGTGCCAGTTGGTTTATTACACAATTCATTCTGAACTAGATCTTATTTTCAAAGTGATTATTTTCTTCAGTGCTGCTGAACGGTTCTGGATTGACAGCCCTTAACCACTCTGTCTTGTCCCAGAGCAGGGGACAGGTCAGGCTGCGGCAGAGCTGGAAAGCTTTGGAAGTGCGAATGTTTAATTCGGTGAGTTCCTCTCCCTGGCCATGCTGTCCTTTGAATCTGACCTGATCAGTGCCAGCGAGTACCATCGGCTCCATGAAATCAGCTGTTAACAACCTCAGTCACTATTAGCATCATCTCCATCGTAAGGGGCTCTGCAGGCCATCACAAAGCCCCTGGGGTAACGATGCCCCTGAAGCCCGGCAGAGGTGAGGTTTAGGGCAGTGAGGAGGAGGAGGAGGAGGATTCAGGAGGTGAGGATCCTGTTTGGGACTGAGTAGTTTGGGGTTTCCTCTCTGCATTTCTCCATCCCTCCTCTGGGAAGCTGCTGGTCCTGTCCCAGCAGTGCCGTGGGGATGATGAGGATGCTCCTGGCCCCGTAGAGTTTATTGGCAAAAAAACCATTGAAGCCTGAGCATCTTTTGGATCTGAGACAGATGTGTCTAAGTTAGAGCAATAATTAAATATCATCGAGCTGCTTGCAATTAGTCAAACTTATAAATGAGAGCTTCTTACGGTTTCTAGTTAATTTGGCCAAAACCCCCACCCCTTTGCCCCCATCCGAAGTTCATCTTTGTGAGTCATAAGAGAGAGGCAGGAGAGAGCGGCAGATCTCTGCAATATGTCGACTGTTGAATTAAGGATTTTGATTTTTGCTGAAATATCAGAGGTTCTGACATCCAGGTCACCAGCTTCTGCTAATTAGTTTTCTAGCTAGACGAAGTACGATCAGAAAAGAGTAACACAGCCGCTTACCGCACATTAAAGATTTATCTTAAAAACCACTCTCGTTACACAGCAACAGGTTGAAATCTGTATTGTTTTATGGTTGTGCCAAGATAAAACTTTGGGTCTAGAATCGTATTTGCACACAAACCAGCTCAATGTATAGCAATAACGATGCCGAGGAGGCGATCGCACAAAATCACATATTGAAGAATTAATATTCTGTACACAGCACGCATTGTGCACAGTTTATAGCAAAAATATATGTGTGTATCTTCCTGGAGCTATTTTTAAGCACACGCAGTCTTCAAAGCCAGCTTGAGAAAGCAGTGTTTTGTCTGGGAGAGGCTCCGTGAAGAACAGACCATGCCGACATGTGCAATTACACAGCTTTCGGCAGAGATGCTTATGGTGTCTTCCAAGGGACCAGCTGCTGCTTGGGAGGAAGAAAACAATTCTATGGCTTAGCATTTGGCTGCTCGGAGAGCAGAAACGCAAAGGGCATGGATCCCAGTCCTGGGAAACAGTCATTAGCCTGAACCGCGAGATCGCTTTGGATAAACTCTGAATATTTTATACTGAGAGATGCACAGGGTAAACAACTTGGTCCAGGCTCAACAAAAGCAAATGCAGTGATAAGTCGGAGAAAATGACAAACTTCTGGAGGCTTTTTCTCCAAGTTCTGTAGGACATTAACACTGATTCATAAACATTAATGCAGCTGGCCATTTAAATATTGTAATTGTGGATGCATGAACCTCATTGATTCCAAGGCTTTTACAGCTCTTAACTATCATTCTGGCTGGGCAAATGAATTCAGATTCCCATTCCAAACCCCCTGGGACCAAAGCGTGCTCTCAGCTGCAGCCGTGCAGCTGTGGGAGAGGCACTGCAGTGACAGAGGTGTTCTGGGGGCAGCATTTCTCCATGCGAGAGGTGAAACAGGCACTGGCTGTCAGCTGCAGGATGGGAAAACCTTCATCTCCCCCCTCGTCACTGCTGTGATAGTTGAGAGAAATGGGACTGGGCATAACTGATGCTTTCTGCAGGGCACAGCATCCCATTGGACCTAAGCAATGGTGTTTTGTGCACCAAAAATGTACATTAAAATATATAGAGAGAGCTGAATCTTTCCACCTTCAACCAGGCTTTATTTCCAGAGAACTTTGTGCTGAGGCAGCTGGGCAGCGGTGGGCTCAGCACCCAGACCTTTGCCTTGCCCTGGCTCCGTGGGTCACGGTTGGATTTTACATGCAGTTTGAATATGTATTTTTGTGGTTTAACTGATCCACACCTGTGTAGTAACGTGCTCTGAAATGCAGTCCCTTGGGATAGATAATTGCAGCTGAGGATGGAGATGATGAGGCTGACACACCACCGTCATTTTGAAGTGCCGTTAATTTAAGTGACATAAAAAGCACCTGCCATTGACAGTAACCAGCTCCCTGTCTCCTCTGGGGTAGGAGGCGTTTTTGTTCTTGCTATGGTTTTAATTATTAATATCTTTGCATTCTCATCGTACAGAAATGGAAATCAGGATGAAAAATCCTATGATTTCCTTCTTAGGAACAGCAACAAGAGATAAAACAGCATGCAGCTAGGCAGATCTGGATTGGGGTATATTTGGGATTTAAATCAAGCCTTAAAGAATAATAGCTAAATACTGGATTAATGAATTGGACAAGTTGTTAAATGAGGATGAAAGACCCAAGTGAAGTTATAAATGGGATTTCTTTTGCCAGTTGTGAAGTGCAGGGAATGGAGGACACGCAGTGGGCTGTGGCTTTGCTCCTCTTTCGGTTGCGTTACGCCCTCCAGTGAGAGCGCTCGTCAGCTTCAGTGGGAGCAGTGGCTTCAGGGTTAAATAAATGGCAGGATTTAGCATTTTGTCTTGTGTTATAGCTGCTTAAGGTCTGATTTATACTAATGTCACTGCAGTGAGACATCCACTCCCACGTCAAAGCATTGCTTTAATTGCTGGAGAGGTAAAGAGTTGCCTTTGTGAGTCGAGTCAGGCAATGGGAGCATGGTTCAGGTAGATCTAAGAAAATAAAGTGTCAAGCAGTGATTAAAACTTGAAAGTTTGCATTTGTTCAATAGGAAACAGAAACTAAATCCATCACCTCTGCATTTTACAGCTCCTCAGTGTGGCAGAGTTGGAATTCTGTGACGCTCGACTGGGGAATTAAGCCGCTTTCCACTGAATTCGGTGTGAAAATGAATCACAGTTTTGTTAATATTGGGTTGTTTAATTTTACTGCTTTGATGAATTTCTCCTGAGGAAAAGCATTCCAGATTCCAGAACAAGCCAGCCTATTGCTCATGTGTTTCTGTTAAAATGCTCAGCGGTCAAACAGCACCAGTGTTGGCACCGGCAGAGCCATCTCCTGGAGTCCGTGCCCTGGGCAAACAGGAGCTTGGGTCCTCTCAGCATTTCCATTCATGGTCAACGTTTTTACTTTGCATTTGGTACAGATCTGTTCACAACTGTATGGCAAAAACTTGAATTTGTGTATAAAGTATAGCAATGTAGATTTGAAAGCACATGCGTGGTACAAAACCAGATTCGCTCAGCAAACTCTAAGGCAATAAAATACTGGTGCATACAGGGCCATACACATAGATACATATATGTAGAGAAATTTATAGATGCATGGGGACGTATAAATGCAGTATATCTATCTATATGTACAGACAGATATGGTAACCATGGCCAGTAGACATATAAAACAATATATTTGCTTGGAAGAGTTCACAGCAGAGTCTAATCCTGCTCTTTCTTCTGCATTTTCTTAGCCTCTCTGCCCACCTCTTTCTTTGCCATGTTTTTAAAATGCAGCCTCCAATGGGCATTTTTACAGATGTGGTTGATTCTGTCACTCCCCAGGCAGCGCAGTGCATCCCTCCACCAGCACTGCTTTAATCTGCTGTGGCCTCTGGAGCTATGGGCAGGACGGGCTCCATGCCAGGCTGGGCTCGGCACTGCTCTCTCCCCAGTGGTCTGAAATGGGGTGCAGCTGCTGGGTGCCTGCTCTGCTGTCCAAAATGTGCCCAGAAAAAAGGGTGTCACATCTGGGTGGGAGATGTCCTGAGAGCCAGGTCTGTAATTAGCACGGGGAGCCATGGTGTCCTGAAGCGATGGATGTGTGTGGGTGGTTTGGCTCGATGGGAGCCAGGCTTCATAAACACAACTGGTGCTTTTGGGGGTGAAATGCTGGGATTTGGTTGATCTGCTTGCAGGAGTGCTCTGACCAGTGAATGTGTAACACTGCCAAGATGGCAAAGCCAGACAGATCTATGCTATACAGGGATGTATGTATCCCTGTGTATAAAATCTGTATGGTGTACATTACAGATATAATAAAGCTTGCTCCTTGTTTTGCTCCCATGATAATTGTGCAATTGTGAGCAGCAGTGCAGGATGTGGCCTTCCAACACTTTAAAAAGACATTTTAGCAGCATGTAGTCACGCTAATGAACTCTGCAGCTCCTTCGAAGGGAATGCAGCCTGCACCTGCCAGAGAGCACTGGGATGCCCTGGGCTGCAGAGGAAAACCTCCCTTAAACGTGAGCCTGGATCTGAAGTCTGTCATGAGCCAGAGAAAAGGATGTGTTGCAATGAACAGGAGGATAATGATACGTGAACTCTTTCAAGTGTCAGGAAAAGGCTGTAAAATGCACACCTACTTCACTGAAGAGAATTTGGGCGTTTATCTGAGCTGCGTGCATTTACAATTTGTGGAGTGCTGGCAGCGTACTCAACCCTGCATGGAAGTGGTGTGGACACAGCGCCTACCCTGTGGCTGTCCCAGCGGAACAGGAGTTACACGGGGCTGGCTACAATGTAGACGTTGTGGGAGGTAATCCTTTATTGAGTCACTTGTACAAATACCCAATGCAGCTTAGCAGTGAGGAGGGGATCGACAGTACCCGGGGAACGGCGAGTGGAGATTGCCCAGCAGGACTGGCAGCGAGGAGGGGTGCTTTGTTTGAGCTGCATTGTCAGAAATGATAAGTTCCTAGCAGGAAATGCTATCTCCTATTTATACGCTTTATTTATTTGCTCTTTTCCCATTGCTGCTTCTTAGATTACTGTTTGGATTTAATTTGCAACCCTACTCCAATGGCTCTGACGTTTTCTTCTGAAAATGTGAGAGAAAATCCTTAAGACACACAGTCCTTCCTTAGATCTCTTACACTCAACATTATCCACTGCAGAGCACAATTAATGTCTGCCCTTCCTTATTGTTTCCCTTCCTAATTCATTTCTTTCTACAGAGGCTCAGCGAGTGCCAATTTTCCAAGCGAGTTTTTAATCGCCCGAGCCCAGCATGGTTACTGTCTTCTAATCTCGTTGCCATTTGATGCAATCAGCATTTCAGAATACGATGATTATTTTTTTTCCCCCCAAAAAAAGGAATGCTGTATGGCCAGCCGACACCGCTTGGCTGCAAAGAAACATCAAATACTGATAGCGCAGTGTGAATATAACCTTTGATTGCGAGGCCTTCCCCGGCCAAGTGCATGAAGGTGATGGGAAACGGTTTCGTAAGACGGGGCACAAAGCAATTTATTATTCCGATACTAAGAGCGTGGTCTGGCGAGGCAGGGAGGGGAGGAAGGAGAGGACGGGAACGCGGCGTGCCGAAGTAATTCTCACTGCTGGAATGTTTGCTTTGAAAGGGCCTTTCAAGAGTACATGTTGCCAGGGGAGATTTCCTCTCCACATCTTTTATTGCCACCCCACAAGTAAAGATTTCAATGCACCAATAATGGAAGAGTGCAGACTTAAATAGCCCCTGCCACACCAAAGCCATAGCCTTTTAGATTTCCCCAACCTGTAGTGAGTTTAACATGAGAGATTATCAGAGTAAAATGAGAAAATCCTTCCTTGGGGTAAATCCTGCATCGCTGTGTTTTTTAAGCACTTTTTGTGCACTGTAAAAGCCAGGCAAACATTTGTGAAATTACTGAGCGAAGATGAGGCCCCGAGAACCAGAAACAAGGACAAAATAACACTGAAGCAAAGAAAGGATGAAGGGCAACAGTGGGTGCGAATGTGGGGCTGCGTTTTTTCCTGAAGCCAGGGCTGTGTCTCTCCTCACAGACCGTCCTGCAGCTCCTCCTGTGGAGAACCAGGGGTGCCTTTTTGTCTTTTCATGCAGGGTAACAGTGGAAGGGAACCACACAGGTGCAGCTGGATCCGAAATAACGGCACTTAACTACGGTGAGGTGGGGAAGATGCAGCCAGCACCTTTACAGCGGAGAGCTGAGACACTGGGAGGCTTCTCTTTTGTGCTGCTGGTTTAATAGATCAAATGCCCACCGTGCGCGGCCGTTTCCCAGTGTTCTCTGTGATACCAGGCAACTACAACTGTTTAAGTTACAGCGTGTTTGTGTTTTACAATGTTGCTGCTGAGTATGGTTGTCTAAAGTCTAGGAGACAGCCATTTGCTAAGACCTTCTGTTCCTAGCAAACTCGACAATGTGGCTTGTTTAATCGCCTTATGTTATTATTGATATTTTCATCTTGTGTAACTAATTTCGCTGAGAAGAAGTGTGTTATTGCCAACTTTGATCTCCTTAATTCCTGTAAGAAAATGCCTCCAAGCTTTGGCCCATGTGAAGAATACACAGATGGTTTTGTACAGGAGCATGACTCCTGGGAGAACATTGGGACCTTATGAGGGTCCATGGGTCAGGACGGGAAAGGGTCCTATTTAGTGAGGCTGAAGAGATTTTGAAGTTGGCTGCTGCTGCCTGTCCTTCAAGTAATTCTTTTTCTGTCTGTCACTTGGAGTTCAGCAAGAGCTGCAGCAAGCTCAGGGAAAAGCCTGCGGTACCTGAAAACGAAGGTGGATCTTAATAAAGAAGCCTAGGAGGAGACTGAAAGGCAAGAAAAGAAACACATGGTATCCTGAAAAGCAGGGATCCGCCTGGAGCAGCTCATCCCTTCCCAAATCCCTGCCTCAGCGCAGGGCATGGGTGCACCCCTGCCTAACCCCTTTGCTGCCACCACAGCCACTGCGTGTGCAGCTCTGCAAAGGCAGAGGAGATGCCCACGAGTGCTCTCTGTCCAAGCTGAGTTGCCCTTTTTACCTCACGAGAAATGGACCCTTTGCACCAAACCTTTTCCATGGCTTCTGAAGCCTCTGGCAGTGCCTTTCAGGTGCTGTAACGTGTGTGAGATGCAGGCCTCAAAGTGCAAGTGTGTTTTCTAGATAGCAGCCTCTTGAGCCGCACAGGAAACCAGGAGTGTGTTGTGGTTATCCTGGTTTGAATAAAATCCTCACTGAATAATCCCCTTGAACCTGCGTGCACAGCTAGAAATGAAGTGAGATTGGCCCAGCAGAATATATCTGCACAAGAATGGCTCTTCATGCTGCATCAATAAGTGTGAGTGCCCTACGCCAAACACGAGTTCACTGCACACTGGTGACCTACCCCAGCTGCAGAGACCGTCGAGTCAGGCAACAAGGAAGGCAGCAGAGTGTAGAAAAACATCTTAATACCACAGGAAAGGGTGTTCTTTCAAGTTAAATCAATAGGGCTACATCTCTGGCCTGCATAAAACATGAGACTTTAATAGAGTTATTTCAGTAAACAGAATCTAATAGCTTTGGTAGCCACAAACCGACTTCAGAGATGCAGCAGCAGAGGGATGTCATGCTACAAAGATGAGATTATTGGCAGGCAGAAATAATTTCCTTTAAATTCAAGAGTTCTCCCCTCCTGGAAAGTTTGGAGTATTTACATTTGAGGACCATGTCAGTGGTGAGAACCCTTGTGTCTTTTTTCATGTTATCCTTTAGCAAACAGAAAACAAAGTGGATGTACAGGAGTCCCTGGTACCTGCCACACTGGCCAAGGTGGTTTTGATGGAAAGACTCCAGGAGGAGCACAGGCAAAGGTCGCAAGAACATCGTGACCCAGTGCTAAAAGACATCCCTCAGCAAGACGGGAGGTTTGTGGGAGAGGCTCCAGCTACACCAGAAGCTCAAGGGCTCATCTTTTAAAGATGGTTTTGATAATCCTTCCTTAGGTGTTGAGGTTTCCTCAGGAACAGGGGGAGATGCCTCCCTTGTGGCTGTGTGTCCCGCTGGGTCGCAGGCTGCCGTGCCAGCACAGCAAGCCTTGTGGCTTCGAGACACCGTCCTGCTCCTAAATGTCTCAAAAGGGTCATCTTGGGCCCTCAGCACCAACATAAATTAACAGGATGTGGGGATCCCACTCTCTTAAGCCCCTCTGGAAAGTCTTTATGTGTGGAGAACAAAACAAATAGCTATAATCTCTAAGAACTTAAAGGAACAAAAGCCAAAAGACGACCTGGAAAGAAACAGCCAAAAGGGAAGAATATGGAATCTGTCAGAGAGTGAGAGGAGTGGTCAGGGGGGAAAATACCTGGTTATTGGCAGCAGGTGTAGTTAAAATTCCAAAGAAAAACTTCACGAAGCCCTCCTATGCCGCAGAAGTGGGAGATCAATGCGAGGAGAACTACTTGAAGATCCCGGGATGAAGCTGGGAGCGAAGCCACAGCGGAGGAGATGACAGCTTTGCTATCGCAGCACGGCCGCTGTAAAGAAAATCCATGTGATGTCAGCTGAAAGCCAGTATTGAGAAAACTCCAGGATCAGTGAAGAGCAGAGGGAATATGAGTTTCTTAAAGAAAATAAAGGCAAAATCTAGTGAGCCTTCAGTGCTCATTTTCACAGCGAGTATGAAACCACAGTACAGCACATGTTACCGGTGGTAGGGATGCCTGGGGTACAATAGTTGTTGCCCAGGACTTGTGTTCTGCTCGGGCAGAGATGTCAGAGCACTGGATTACAGTGTCTGCTTCATTTGTAAGCACGGGGAAGGAAGCGTCTCCAGAGGACAGCAGTACAAAAGAAAAATCATGCATTAATTAAAAAATTAGAGCTGTGGTTCACATTAACTTGCTTTTCTTGTGTAGCTACAGCAAGCTAGGAGATGAAAGTAAGATAACAGCCTAGGATTTCATGTGAAGTAGTTTCAGAATCTGCGCCTCTCTGGTTGTTCATCTAATGATATCCCTCTGAGCAAACCCACTTGGGATGGGCAATGAGCCTACAATTAATATAAAATCTCTGCCAACTTTAACTAGTTTGGGTCACAGCCATAGCAAAGAATTCATCTTGGGCTAACTGACCCGAGCCTGCACTGCATGTAGTACTTGTAAAATTGTAATATATTTTTAGCAGAACCCAGGCTAACTAATGCACAGCTCGATCAGGGACATTTGCCAGCGCATTCCCTAGCTAGTTCATTCCCAGTTTGCTTTCCTTGTCTCTTCCTCTAGTGATTTTTAACATGGTCTTTTCCTATCCCGTGTTTAGGGATTTTTAACAAAGCACCATTTCTAATAACACCAGACAGGCTCCAGCCACACGATGTGATGAAGCTCTCAGGCTCCTTCTATGCCATATCAATGGCAGCAGCCTTAAACAAACCCCTATTTCCTGAGGTCCAGACCAGAGGCTTTTAGGGAATTTGTCAGGCAAATGTGACATCATTAAAGAAATATAGAAAGCAATGCGCATCATCAAGACCCACAACCTTTCCTGCTTTGCTCATCCTTTGCTCACACTGCAGACTGAACATACTTCCCATTAACTCCATAATGTGCCTTTAGGCTTTCTGGTAAGGAAAGAGAAATCGCAACTGCTGGTAATGGATTTGCAGGTTTTCTGAGATTCCAGGGTCTGGGATATATTTTTATGTTGTATGTAGCTGTTACATATACTTGCCTTGTGATGAAGAGAATGGGTCTAACTTTAAGAAAAGAAAGAAACCTTTTTAGTTCTGTTCCCATAGTTTTTCTACATCCTTTGACTGTGGTATGTTTTTCTCTATCTACGCAGCCCTAAGGGAAGATGCTAAAAAAACAAATCAAAAGAGAAAAATCCAAAAGTACAACAGAAAACTTATGGCAGCACTCTGCGGTTTGTCACTTCTCTTTCATGCATGAGTTGGAATGGTTATTTCTGCCCCGAATTCAATAGGGGAACTGAAGAGCTTTACAGATCTATCTTGGCATTTAGCTGGAGTTCATACAAGTACACACTGTAGACAGGAGGAAGAGGGACAAATGGGAAGAACACTCATTTGTAGCTGGATTTTAACAGGGTCTTACTTGGTGAGAAGGAAGCTCTGTCCACGCAGGTCGTACGGGCTCTGGAGCAAAGATGATCCAGTGAAGAGAGCAATGGAGGACTCAGGAGGGTCTACATTGATTTTTCTGATAACTCAATCTCTGCCTTTAAGTTAAAGTCAATAGCAAACTATTGCTTTTGATTGATAGGTCGTGGTTTCTAAAGAGCTCTGTGGAAAAAGGTAAATTTCACGTCATCCAAAATGTAGGCATTGTGACATTTCTTCTCACTGTGATTAGCAAGTTTTAACAAATTCTCCTCTAAAGAGAAAACTCTGTGGTTTGTGGCATGTTTTGCAGACCCGAGTAGTCCTTAAGTCTGCGGCCCCCAGTACAATCTGTCTGTGTGATGTCTTGGAGCTTTGGACCTGGCTGTGCAGTGCAGGTCCAGCTGCCCAAAAGCCACTCGAGACACGGTGCATCCTCAGGGCTCCTCAGGGGTTTGGTAAGCTGTGTTCCCCTCTTGGTAAAAAAGCAACATGATGACAGTTAATTCTCCTTGTCAAATACATTGAGCTGACTAGCCGAGAACATCTAGAGAAACAGCAGCACCGTTCAATGACCTGTGGCAGGTAGGTGTCATGCGGGGCTGAATTGCACGTTTGGGTAGCAGTGTGCAGGGAAAGCTGTCATCCTGGGCAGTGCCATTTCCTTAACACCAGCCTTTGTGCCCAGTGGAAGGAGAGGCCGAGAGCTCCAGCACACGAATGAAAGAGGTATAAAACAGTGGGAGATGTTAGCAGGAGATGTCAGCAGCCCCTCAGTCCTGCAGACCCTTTAGACAGAGAGCACTTACACCATTGGTGTATATTAATGACAAAACATTTCCATCGTCAGTACTCACTGCTATCAGTGTGGTAGCCGAGCATTTATATTACAATTGCACCAGGCATTTTTGTACTCTGCTCTGCATAGACACTCAGCCAGGATTTGCTGCTTTCCCTCTTGTTGGAGTTTGGATTTATTGGCACAATAAAAGTCAAACAACAGCAGCAGAGCAGACTTCACCCCGAGCATTCTCCCCAAACGGGGCTGCTCCTGCAGGATTTGTTCTGTTCCACTCCCTGCACCACAGGGGCGATTCACTGCGCTCCTGTTCCACTTGGAGAGCACAAAGGCAGCTGCCGCAGTGATCTGATCCGATTTTTCATTGCTGTAACTCATGAGTGCTCTGTGACTCAGCCCAGTACAACTGCTGTCCCCGTGTGGGGGACACAAGGGGAGCTCTGCCCCAAGGCACCCTCTGGCTGGGTTCCCTCCGCCCTTCAGCTTCCCTTGGTTCCACCTTGGTTTTCTCCTCCTGTTGTCTGGCAAGAAACCTTAGCTGGGAGTAGGAGGTTTTGTAGGCGTGCAGCCGTCAGAAACAGCGGGTTTACACAGGGGCCTATTTTCAAGGGATTCCTTCTGACTGAGGTGCAGCTTATGCAGGGGAGGTATAGTAACTCCTTTGCATTTATATGCAGAATTTAAGCTTCCAAGTTGAGCTGTGTCACAACTGACACATGCCATCTTCAGCACAATCTCAGCTCTGTTTATACACAGAAGCAAACCCAGCGCTGTGCGTTAAGGAGTTAAGCTCACTCTCGTGATTGTGTCATTCTGACACTGAAGAGAGATGAAATATTTTCTTGGAAAAGATCTCCTCTGTCATTCAGTCACTCTCTGACAATCTCAAGAGCCCCCAGACTGCACACTTGAATGGAAATCTGGCCGTGCTTTTGATACACTGAGGCTGCTTTCTTTCCAGTGCACTCATCCTAAAGGACCTCCCTCTGCGTTCCTGCGTGGATGTCCTGGAGCTGGGACATCACAGTTCAGCCTGGGCACTCCCCAAGGAGATGCTCCCAGAGCTGGGGCCAGTGTGGGAGCCAGGACAGGGGTGGAGATAGCAGGAGAGAGCCCCCCTTCCTCCCCTTTTAACTCCACTGTCTGCTCCTCTGTAGCCAATAGGACTCCAGGAATGGGAATTTCCATAGAAAACACCAAATATTTTGAGTGTTGTGCTAAAATTACAAGCATTAGCAGGACTGCAGTGGATGCAGTGCAATACCATTTGTGCTCTAGAGATGTCTAGCAATTGTTTGATCATCATCTTGTATGTGCGAGGAACTTGCACCACCTTTGTATGTATCTAAATTCGATCCTTTAAATTACATCCATGTCTCTTGGCTTTTTCTATTTACTGAATAAGGAACTCTCTCCTAATGCTGAATAAAACAGTCTAGTATGGTCTGGTCTCATAAGACCAGAGAAGGAAGGGAAATTTTTTAGGTAAAGTCTCTTGACATTTTCTCCAAATAATTTTCCTGAAGCACTTGACTGAACGAATGCAGTTTGAGGCTGTTTTTGTTGGCTGTGTTTGCTGTCTGGATGTCCCTTTTTCCTTTTTTTTTTTTACTAATTAATGAATTATTTGTTGCTCAGAGACTGAAAACTAGCTGGGAAGACTTATGAATGTCAATGCACTGGTATTTAGGCACAGGACCAGTGTTTTCTTTACAAAACAGAAGTGTGCTGCTGTGTATTTAGAAGCTCTTTCTGGATTTTTTTCCCTGCTTTTCTGTTGATCCTGTGGGATAAGGACGGTGCATCCTTTTGTTACTACTGGGACAAGATTAAAGGCTAAGATGAGTGTGACTAACATTCATGGCTTAACACATTACTTAATACTATGTTAAGCCCACAAGCTTTATTACTTGGCTGTCAAGTCGTCTTCAGGGCTTGTGGCTTTACAGTGCTGTGGTAGTTACCAAATATTCCAATTGCATTTGTGGTGCAGTTTTCCTTTGGGGGGAGCAGCAGCACATGGGGCTCCTTTCTTCTGCATAGTCCAGGAGCAGAGCGAGGACTTCACATGCAGTGCATCCTCCTCTTTACTGCAGAGCATTTCCATGCAGCTGGGAAGGGCAGAGAGGCCGGCATCCCACACGAGGGCTGCACACATGGAGCATCCTTCAGCTTTCTGCACACCGTGTTGTAGCGTCTATGAAATCTTTATGAGAGATGAGGAAATCTGAAGGTGACTTGCAGAAACCAGCAGGCACGGAAGGGCTGGTTAGCTTCAGCAGTTACAACTGCCCTGCTGGTTTTTTTTTCAAGTACATATTTAGAAACCTCTATTTCCCCTGTTAAAAATTCCATTGGAAAAATTGAAGGATCCGCAATTCATGAAATTTAATAAATACGCATGTAATTGTTTCTTTTTCTTTTGATTTCATGGAGCCTTAGATCTTAAATTTCAGTCACAGGGATTAGAGCCATGAATCATGAACACTAAGTTTACTTAGTACACAGGAGATTACTTTTAAAGCCCATTATTTTACAAAGAAAGTCAGTGGAACCGAAGTACGTTACATCTGCCTAAATATTCTCCTCTCTTGCTTTTCTCAACTATGTGTAAATTATTCTGTCAGCCCATAACCCCATTTGTGTGAGTAATTCAAGTTGGGGCGGGGGAAAGCCACCTTAGTTTATAGCTCAAACATATGTGTTAGTTGCACCTAATTAACAGTTTTCACAGAACAGGTTCAGTGTTTGCAATTAGGATTGGTGCAAGAAAGAGCTGGCACCATATGCTGAGGTTTCACCAAATAAACAACTCTTAAGCCCGTCTGGGATACCAGCTGATGAATATGGAGCATGTGGATGTTTAATTAAAGTAACAAGTGTTGGTAATGCCTAATCTGCAGAAGTTTAAGGATCAAATACTTAAGCAGAAGCCACCTCAGACAAGTGTGTGCTTAAGAGTTTGTGCTGGTGAGAAGGCCTTTATGTCAGTGCCAAGAACGAAGACAGGGAAGGCTGTTAGCCCAGGAGAGGTTCTGCATCGTGGTGACAAGGCAGGTAGAGGCCCTGCTGACTTATTTACATACTATATTGCTTAAAAGAAACAGAAACCCATGGAGCAAGAATGGGACCGGCACAACTTTGATCACAAATAGGCAAGGAAGCAGGAGATCCTGCTCTGAGCTCTGGTCCCTGTGTTATTGTTGTCAACAGAAGTAGTGGTTGACTGAAGAAAAAGAGCGTTCCTGAAGCTTCCTCCAGACACAAACTGTGCTGAGATTTAACTGAGCTTGAACCACGTGAGATAAGTCTCATGTGCACCTACTCTTTGCATCCCAGCAGTGGGACTGCTGCTCTAGCAAGAGAGAATTGCAGTTTGTCCAAACATCTTGACGTATGATATACCAAACAACCTGGCCTCTGAAAAAACATTGCCCAAAAATCTCCCCGTTCCAAGCTTGTGACACAGTGGCTGTCACTGCATTACAACACTCCTTTACAACTCCTGGTCTGAGGCCAGCAAATCAGGAGAAAATCTCTTATTTACTGCAACTGAAGTGTTGGAGCAGACCTAGAAAAGCCATGCTACCAGTTACATCCCTTTCTTCTTTCACACATCAAAGCAGAGCCTTGTCTGGTTTCCCAGCCAAATGTGGAAATGTCTGTGCTAGGACCAGTAGCAGCACAGCCACTGCTATCTTTTAGTTACTGGTATCATCATTTCATCCTGTGCAGGGGAGCTGTTCTTGATGGACCCACCACTGTGTATTCCAGGTACTGTGAGCAGAGGCATTTTCTTATCTTCCAAAGACACCAGCACCTTAATACGGCCACTGACTTGACCTAAGGAAGGTGATCTTTCTTTCTTAATCTGCTCATGGTGATGACAAGGCAGTGAGGAGAGCAGAAACAGTAACTTTTAATTCTGACAGAAGTCCTCAGCTTGATTTTTGTATAAAAAGTGCGTTTAAAAGCTCAGCTGGTTAGTAAAGAAACTTGGTATATGGAGCAGAGAACATTTTGGCAGCCACCAGGTAGTGCTATCAGCTGCCCCCCAGTCACTTTTCAGTGTTCACTGTACACAATCACTAAGAAGGAAACGCAGAGCATCTTCCCTTCCCAGCGGCTGCAGCACCGCTGTGGATCACCGCAGTTATTGCTGAGCCTGAGTGAAGCCAGGCCGAGCGGAGGCTGGAGTCTGAAAGCACACTCAGCTTCTCTGGTCCCCCTCTTTCAACCTGTGCACCCATCAAACTTCTCATCTCCAGCAGGAACGCCCCTGCACAGCGTGCGGGCAAGTGAATGAGAGCAGCTGCTCTGCACCTGGGACTGAAATCCTGGCAGATCTCGTGTGTTGTTTAATAGTTTTGCATAGATCAACAGTTTTTGAATAGTGCACACTCCATTCAGTACAGCAGGTTTTAAAATTCTCATTGTACATTCATGGATCATTGCACCTTTTCTAAGCCACAGCAATTGTCTGTATTGTTAAACCAAAATGTTAATGTCTTCCGTGCTGTCCTTCCCTCTAGTTCAGTGCATTTCAATGGGGGTTAAAAGGTAAGAAGCTCTACAACTTCAAATACCCATTCACATCATTACAAGCTATACCTTTCTCATCTCCCTCCTTCCCCAATATCCTGCTTCTCGTTAAACACTGACATCTACAGAGACAACGAGCAGAGGCTTCTTCACTAAAACAACAGGGCAGCACTAACTCTGTTGCGCTAATTGCTGCTGAGCTGCTATTAAAATGGGCTCATGTTGTCCACATGGAGCTCTGTGCATCTCTGTACTGATAATCCCCTCCACAAGCTCACACCATCATGTTTTTCAGGTCTCTCGAACACACAGCACTTCAGTTTATTATCTGGTTTTCCAAATCTTTGCTTTCCTTGACAAAGGGTTTTCCTTTCAATCTTGCTTCTAAGTCCTCATCATCTGTCTCTAATGAGAGAAACTTGAAGTCCAGACTCGAGTTTTTAATCTCCCACCTTTAGTCCTTTAGAACAGTAAAACTGGGAAGAATGGCCATTACAAAATTATACTTTCAAAATAGGCTGGATTTCCCAATGGGTTCGTTTGAGTGGTTTTGGAAATCTCCACATACCTGGTTAAATGCCTGCAGACCTCTGAAACTCCGGCCTTTGATGCTTGATCATCCTCCCCTTAATTCAGTTGGACTGACTTCAGCAGTTGTAAGGCCAAGATTTGGGTAATTAAAAAAGGAGCAGATGTGTCTGAAAATAACTGACCCAGACACAGGAACGTTCCTGCTG
>NW_010164317.1:155935-199204 GCF_000695765.1 Mesitornis unicolor | reverse complement strand
TGTTGTTGCAGGGTACCACAGTGCTGCGGGGGCTGGACAAACTGTCCTGCCCCAATCCAAATTTCCCCAAACAACAAGACCAGAGAGACCTCTCATTTCAGTGTAGAAGTATGTGATTTTTCTTCTCAATAGATGTTGCAATTTAAGACTACTTAAGATGAAGAGCATTGGAAATGCTTCAGGCTTGTATTGACATATTAAAGTTTTTTACATTTTCTCCAGTGAAAGCTGGGGGAGATCATTGTATTTGTATTTGTAATACAGCAATTGGACTGCATTGACTCGTGCAGTTTGTAGACTGTTGCCGTGTAACATTATTATTCATTGATAAGATAAACAGCAAGCACCTATTGAACACATGGGATGGGGAATGCTTGACTTGAACTCTTGCTATTGTTTCTAAGTAGGAAACAAACCTTAGACTGTATCCTGAGGGATTCCTACAGCCAGCCCTTATATCTGAAACCACAGCAGCTGTTCCAGACAGCAGCACTTGGAGAACTGATTCGCCAATAAAAACAAACTAACGTGAAAGGAGTGTTTCAAAAATGACACTTCCAAGACTGTTCTGCACACATATAAAATTAAAAGGGAATAAAACTTCTGTTTTCATTAGTTTCTATTTCAGCATCATGGCATTTGCCATCCTTTCCTCTCTATGTTCTTAATCTACCATTTCCCTCAAATTGCTTGGAGACATGATCTGCAGACCCCAGCACACAGAATTAGCTGGGGCAGGGGGAGGCCCAACTATTGCCAGAATCAACTGCATAGAAAAACCCCGAAGTAAATGCGCTGTTAAGCCTCGCAAGCCACGTGCAATGCTTCAATAGTACAAAGCAGGGACTTTGGAAGGTGCACAGCACTGCTGCACGGGTGTCAGAAGCCAGGGCACTGTCTCCTCCTCACAATGTGTTGTCCTGGGGCAGAACTGGAATTCCACCTTGGCCAATTAGTTTTAATTTTAAAAAGGGAAATAAAAATCTAACTAAAAGTTCTACTTTTGTGTTATCACTTGACATGTGCATATGGGCAAGTACTGTGCACTGTAATAATTAATATCATGGCTTAACACACCACCACGGCCAAAACCAGAAGATATTTTGTAGGCATAATTCTGAATTTAGATAAAAACAGCATTTCTTAGCTGAAAAGGGTTTGGGAAAAGCCTTTGTTTGTTTGTTTGGAGACATGAGGCGTATCTGCATCCCTGTGTTGGTTTAGGAGAGACTCCAGCAATGGCCTCAGGCAGCGCACGGTGCAGGAGGGGACAGGAGCCAGGGAAGGCGCAGAGGTAAGTGGCTGTTTGAAGGAGGGAGAAAGAAGAGGATGGGACGAAGAGTAATCCTTTTTGTCTTCAACTGTAACTCAGAGTCCTCAGGCTGAGGAAGCCATTTCAGACTGTGCTTCTAAAGCAAATGTGTAGCAATAATAAAGTACAAAATAATCCAAACCAGACAAAAAAATCCCCTGATACAGCCATGCTATGGGCGTATAAAAAGATGCAAGAGGCAGAAGAAAAATACACAACGTAAGGGTTTGAAGTAGCTCAGCAAGTCCTTCCTAATGGGCTAACAAGACATTGCCAGGAACAATGCCACAGAAGACGCAGAAAAGAAGGCAATGAGGAAATACCACAAAAATTACAGTTTTAAAATTATTATGAGAATGAGCCATTTCCTCTAGGCACCATTCACTTGAAAATCTTGTTACAATTGTTCCCTTTATAGCCCCAGCCTTTGCATCCCTTACACATTCACTATGAAGCAGCACTGTACCTGCTCCTCGACCTCTGATCAGTGTCCGCAATTTGCCGGTCCCTCATTGCTGCCTCTTCTTCCACGGGACACGGGTGGCTGGGGCTGTTTGCAAGGGACTGAGGTGGCTGCAGCCAGACGACGTTCAGGGGCTCTGCCTCATGTGCTGGACATTGAAATCACGATGTTTGCAGGGGATGGAGGTGGCTGCAGCCACATTGCGCTCAGGGCTCTGCCTCGTGTGCTGGACATTGAAATCACGTTGTCTCAAGCAGGGATTGGAATAAGGTTGGGTTCTGCTGGTGAAAAATCAGGGTTACAAAACCAAAGTCTGCACATCTGTCCCATTACACTGAAATATTTGCCAGTAGACTTTGACTCCAGGCAAAAATAAACCCCCAAACCCCAATTTCTAAAGGCCAGTTCTGCTGAAGTCCTGTACTGGTGAAGGCTGTTTTGAAAGCAGGTATAAAAAGGACCTCTTTTCAAGGGTGAATTTGAACTTCAACTTTAAACCATTTAGGCTAACCAAATGGCTGTAGCTCTCAGCTGCAGAGACTGTGTGTTAGACCCAATTCTGATACATGCCTCAGTTTCCTCTTCTATAAATGGACTCTAAAAATAACACCATCCTTTTGGGTTTTGTGTGTCAAAAATTCACAGATGAACAGTGCCTTAGGACAGTTTGGCATTGTACCTGGTATCGCTCTTACATCCACTGAGCCACTGTTGCTTTACACCGAATTAAACAGAATTAATTCCTCTGGGTAGTAACTTTACCTTTACAATTCATTATACATATTCATATGCAGCTGTGTGCACACCCCATTCCTGTAGGTATCAGTGAGAAGTAGATGTCTGAAGGTGAAAACAGATGAACTTGAAGTAGTGGTGTGGGCTGGGGAAGCCCTGAGGTGCTGCTGAGAGGGGATGCCGGTGTGGTGGACCTCTCAAGCCATCTTGCTCTCTCCTCCCATGCAAGAGAGCGGTGGGGAATAAATGGTTGTGCAAAGCAGGCATTCAGCAGCAAAGTCTTGTTTAACCGAAAAACTCCTGAGTGGTTACCGGGCACAAGGATTGCAGCTCTTTTCTGTTACATCTGTCTCAGTCTCCTTGCAAAAGGACCTGCAAGCTGAGTATGGGTATGAAATTTGGAACCAAACCTGCGTGTAAAGCTGAGCCACGCAGCAGGAGTTATTTGTTTTCTTGTCCGTTCACATTTTACCTGTGCACCCAAAGGGTGTGTAAACCTTTGCTGACCTGACCATTAAATGGTTTCCCAATTACTCTTTTGGCTTGCTAGCTAATTTTGTACTGGATTAGTCTAAAACGAGGAGGCTGTACAGGCTGTACAGGGCAAATTGTCCTTTTTTACAATTACTTGTGAGGACTGAAGCCAACCACCTGCTTCACAGCCTGCAGAGGTTAATTGCAGCTCTCTTCCTCCTGACCTGCACACTGGAGCACATTGCCGGCCGTCCTGCCCTCCTGGTTGTGAACTGTCTCAAAAAGCACGATCTGCTTGTGTCAATGGCCAGCCACAGACTGTTTCAAACTGCCTTGCTCTAAGCATTTTAGATGAGAGGATGGCAGTGCTAAGTTTTTGCTGCGTCTCCTCACTGCGTAGTGTTTGCAGGAGATTTAACTGCGATTTTCCCTCTTTGTTCCCTCAGAGCCAGCAGCTCAAAAGAAATCAGTGCGATAACTCACCTGCTAATGTAGCTCTGCCCGTGTCTCCCTGCGGCAGAGCTTGCCCCACGGCAAGCCTGAGTGCTTTCTGCTGTAAACAGGCGTTCACTCCCCAACCTCCAGCAGCAGGTCCCTTCCCGGCAGCATCGCCAGCCACTTCTGGCAGTCAGTGCGACTAAAGGAGTATGGAGCAGACCTAAAAGGGGAGAAAGTTCTTTGGTTTGCTTGTACCTAACAGAGCAAGCCCAAATTCCTGCAAGAGAACTGAAACAGCAACATCTCACTTCAAGTTCTCTTATCAAGGTGGGATTATTTTCTGGAAGGTACTGAGCTACTCACAAGGCCACTGTGAGCTTCTGTAGCATAGTTATATGTACTGATTTATACTTACCTCTTGGCCAGTATATAAATGGCTGAATGGCTCTGTCTAGACATATAATCTATGAAATTTGTAAGCCTAGCCTGATATTTTTACAGCTACAATTAAAGCCCATCTTTCAGCTCCCTAATTTAGCACCTTTCTTGCCTGCTGACAAGAAGACAAGAAAATTTTAAGCAGCAAGAAGAGAATCTAAAATATTAGCTGCTGTCATGTCAGATATTAGTTATCCCCTTGATCCGGGCTTGATGTTTATCCCTCCCTCTTTGAGTTTTCTTAATTATTTCTGTCTTGTATTAATTCCCACAAAACTCCCTAGATGTAGGCTTTATGATTTAGAATCTCAACTGCTCATTCAATTAATGGGCTTGATTAATGCGCTTAAACTTTTCAGAGCCACTTGTGACACATTACGAGGGGGGAAACAAAGATTCTGAGCATGCTCCATCTCATTTGTGGTACTCCTGAGCCTGGAGTCCATTTTAAGCTCTTTATCAGAAATCTAGATTTAATTTTTTTTACATTCTTGTGCTCATTAAGCATTTATGTGGAAGGAGTATTCACTCCAGAAGAGCGACTTTGCCCCATCCCTTACACCCTGGCTTAGTCCCTTCGTAAAAAAGCAACTGCTTGTAGTTTCAGTCCATTGATTAGGATCTAAGAAGATTATTTGAAAAGGGCAAATGTGGAAATGCAGCTCCTTTGCTTTATACACGAGTATTGCATATGGAGAGGAAAACATCGGAGAGTGGGCTTTTCTGTTGAGAATCTCAAGGCACTTGACAATATTTTTAGCAAAGCCATTAGCTGACGATGGGCAGCGCAGGAGAGTGACGTTATTGTACAGCGATGTTAAAAGGGACTGCTGGAAAGTGGTCTCACTAAGTGTGAACCAGCCGCTTGATCTGGTCGATGTCCAGTGGATGCGGACCAACAGAGCTGCTGGTACAATGTTCCCCAGATGTTTCCTCACTCATGCTTGGCTTGAGACTGCCACACTTTTCAATGTCGTCACAGTAATTCTGGAAGTAAAACCTGTCACTGAATGACGTGCCTAAAGGTGCTTGTATTGTGCTTTTGAAGTAACTGGCTCTTAGGCAAGTTGCCTATAAATCTTAGAAGCATTCTGAGAGCCACGCAGGCAAAATTCTGTGATTTAAACATGCTCCATATGGCAGCTGAACTCAGGTACTGTCCATCTGACAGCACTGTACCACGTTAGAGCTCAAGAGATCAAATTCTAAAATTTAAAGTGGGACAAACTTAATGTCACAATCATGTGTGAGGACTGCCTTTTGGAAAAAAAGGCTGCTACACATTTTCTGTAATGTTTCTTGGCTCAGTAACTCCGAATTCCTGTTAAGATGAGAAAACATTTGAGGTGCGTTTGCAGAGCAAAACCAACCTGTGTTTCAGCATATTCCCCACTGAAGTCTATGAGAGTTATCTCAGTAACTCCAGTAAACCAGAATTTAATCACTGGCTTTGCCAGAATCCCTGCAGCTCCGAGTCCCGGTGCATTACACAGCATGACACAGAGCAGTCCTGACAGGAGAACAAAGTCCATTTCAGTAACACACCTACATCTCCTAAGCTGGGGTTTTAATCTTTTAAAACCCAGTGCACGGGCTCTGTTGGAGACGGTCACCTCTCTACGGCTTCAAAGCAGAATGCAAACCTGTATATAGATACAAATACATGTACATATGCATATATATATATGTATATACATATATATAAATGTTATACATTAGTCTAAATGTGTGTGTATGTGGGTGTGTGTGAGGGTGGAAACTGGAAATCAAGCCAAATTGAGAATGAGATGATAAGCAGAAAGACAATACATATATGTGTGTATATATATATATATACATATATATATATATAAATCTAAAAGTATACACACACATTCATAATTATATTAAAACCCTATACCTCACAAAGAAGGATTTCCATCTTTCCGGGATGCAGGGAAAAATGCATTGCTACATCACATTCTTTATATAAATAGGATCTGGGCTCAGGACCTTGATTTTTTTTTACCAAAGGATCCTCGAGACCAAGAGGGCAGCTCAGTTGTGGTACAGAGCCCACAGGCCTGGTTTTGGCAGTAAATTCGTAGAGCAACCATGAGTACATTTTGCTAAAACAATTACTGAGTCCTAAAAATTAATGCTTCTGCTGCACTTCTGCTCACGAGCCATAAGGGGATCTTTGTCTTTCAGCATTACAGTGCTCAAGGAAAAAGGCAAGGATTCTGGTTTATGGTTCTGAGTCAGTCTTTTTCTTACTAACATATGGCCCCATTTCTTCCAGGTTCTTTAAGCAAGTTGTAAACATAAACTTTGATGCACATGGAGTTTGATTCATGAAGAGCTTAATTTGCCTCGTGTAAAAGATTCAGATAGGTTATGCAACATCATTAAATTATTTTTGTAGCTTGAGTAGTATCCATTGAGGAAAGCAGAACTGTTTCCCTGGGGTCCATTTATCACTGTTTGCTGCTAATTAGAAAATGGAAAATACAATGTGCATGACTCACATCAGTGTTGTCTGCGGACTGATGCATCATTCCCCCTGCTTCCTCAGGAACTTTTATTCATTTCCTAATTAATCTTTTTTTTCTTTTTTTCTTTTTTTTTATTAAGGTTTCTGACAGATGTGACTCCATCTTCGTTAACGGCAAGGAGATGAAAAGCAAAGTGGATACCATTGTTAACTTCACTTACCAGCATTTTACCACCCAGCTGGAAGTGACGGTCTGGGTTCCCCGGCTCCCGCTGCAGATCGAGATCTCTGATACGGAGCTCAGCCAGATCAAAGGCTGGAGGATACCCGTCACCTCCAATAAAAGGTACGCTCACAGCATCGGCACAGGCCAGATACAGGCACGGGGCCTCTGATTTCAGAACACAACACATTTTTAGAGTATTTCTCAGAATCTACACTCTCCTATTAAAAATTAGCTTTACAGTCTGTCTTAGCCTTCATTAAAACATCCAACAGTGCTATGAGTAGGCTGCATTTTATCCTGATCTATAGAGTTTAAAAGTCAGCAGCTTTGCCTGGAGCATTAATCAATTCTACACAATCCCAGGAAATCGTATCATACATTCTGATCTGCAAATCTGTAACAGTTTGTGTGTGTGTGTGATTTTCTGTCTACAGTGCTAAATAAAATGGGGCCAAGGAGGGAGGCAGGTCCCTGGGCAATGATTGGACTAGATGATCTTTAAAGGTCCCCTCCAACCCAAACTGTGCTGTGATTGTGTGACTTTGGATGATTATTCAGTCTCTGTACAGACTCAGCATTTAGTAGAGCTGAATTAGGCAAAAAAAAAACCCACTTATGCTCCTACTGCAACTCTGTTCTGTCTACCAGGACAAACATGGATGGGACAAAAAGAGGGGGAGTGGGGCAGGGGTTTTGAGCTCTGTTCTATCAGTCCCCGCTGAAAAACCAACTGTACAATGACCATCATTTGGACAGTTTGCAAGATGAAGAACTTCCAGGAACACTGCTATATTGGTGGATTTCAGGCTAGGTTGAAAAATACTACTGGAGAGCAAGGCGTGACACCAGCTCAAATTTATAATGCAGTGAAAAAGCATTTCTGGCAGCAGTAACTGTAGTGCTGAACACGGTGGCAGTTCAAGCTAAAGCACTCCACTTGCTCAGCTATCGAAGAGCCTTAAAGAGCCCAAACAGACAGCGGTGGATGAGAATTATCTAACAGTTTATGAGGGCATAAACCAAAGGATAATAGGACACACTCAGATAATGATCTCCTAAGAAGGAGACTGACTTTCCTCTTGGCTATGTGGACATTTTTTCTGGCTATGACAGAAGAGGTGATGAGGATCTGGCGCAAGAGAAATCTGTGTGTTTGTTTCAGTGACAAAGGCAAAGGTGCCATTTGTGGCAGGAAGAGGTGTGCGAGGTGATGGATGAATGGACACGGGCTGCTTAAGGTTCAGTTGAGTTACCTTCTCCTGCCTGTAACATGCACAGTGCGGTGACACTCCCCTGGGCACAGCTCCTGCTAAAACCAGCGGGGATTTTGCTGAGGAAAAGGCTGCAGGATTAGGCTGATGGTGTTTATTATAGGAGTAAACTTCCAGCAGTGACACTCGGTGGGTTAGACATTCAACTGTGCTTAACGGTTGTGGACATTCTGACTTTAAACCCATTACACACAATGCTGGAAATTTACCCCCCGGTGTCCAGTTCTGATTTATTTGGCCAGCTGAAATGAAGATGATGGTCTGAGAGTCTGCTCTGGTTGCAAGCTGGCAAGCTGTGTGAGTTTGCTGCTGCTCAGATTGCGTCTGGACTGCTGGCACATCTTCAGCAAGCGTTTTCCATGAAGGGTGGAAGAGAAAGCGTGGCCGCAAGCTGGCAAGCTGTGTGAGTTTGCTGCTGGTCAGATTGTGTCTGGACTGCTGGCACATCTTCAGCAAGTGTTTTCCGTGAAGGGTGGAAGAGAAAGCGTGGCTACGGTGGCACACCCCAGATCTGCAGCTGGTCCTTTATGGCACTGCCCGTGCCCATGTGAACGGGAAAGGTTTCAACTCAATCACTTCGTGTTTTATGGAACACTCATGGGGATCTTCTTTAACTTCAGGGAGCTATTCTAAATCAATAGGCAGTGTAGGACGAGCATTAGTTGTGCTCACTCTGACATTTACTTTGTACATAGGGTTTTTACATTTCCTTTGGTTTTAGATTTGGATGGGTTTTACCTGTGCTTTAGTAGCTTTTCTTATGGTTTTTTTTAGTTTTCTCTTTGAATTTTCAGTCTGCTTATGCCTCCATCTCCTTCATAGCTACATGTTTCCCAACATCTTAAACATGGGCGAGTTTTTACGCTGAGTTTTTAGATGGTGACCTGAAGCACACAAGACATTTGGACCAGAGTCAGGAGCTGCAGGTTGGTTTCTGAATTCTCATTCAGTGATGTAGCCGGGAGGCCACATTTGCTTATTCTGAACGACAGTTCAGCCTGTAATTCTTCACAGTGCCCTCCCGGGGTGTATAACACAGTGTTAGTGCTGTACGGTGAGCAGGCTGTCTGGTGTGATACCTGAGAATTGGCTTGAAAGAGAGAGAGGAGAGTGCTTTAATCTTTTAGGAGGAAAAAAGAAGATCCAAGCATTTCCCAGCAGGTGTGGTAGCCATGGCACTGCATTGCTTCAGCTTCATTTTCATGTAAGAGCCAGTATTTGCAGTTTGCACAAGGGTTTTTATATGTATCTGTCCTTAAAGGAAACTAATTTGAAAAGAAGAGGGTATCTAACTCGTGGATTCTTTTGGAAGTCCCTGCCAACAGGCTTTGGCAGTCTCAAATTTAGGTTCAGTCACACATGGCCGCCAGGTCACTGTCCTCAGGTTTAGTCATGGAAGCATCGTAATGGGTCGTCTTCGTTCCTCACCTCAACACAGATTAAACCCATTTTTCTCCTGCCCACTAGGCTTGGTATCTTCACACCACTCCCTTGTTGGCTCAGCAGGTACTAAACCCTGTATAAAGTAATTCATCAATATACAGAAGGTAAAATTGTTGAGCATTTCTTACAGGGATCGTGCAGAGACACTTCCAAACATTCCTTATCTCCTCTGGCTCCCCCACGGGCTCGTTGTGCATGCTCAGCATGGCTGTGCAGGTTCAGTTGTCTGAGGGGGCTGAGCCAGATGGCAAAATGTAACTGGGTTTACAATAATCTTTTACATGTTTTTATTGGTGCTGTTGACAAAAGAAACGCTGGTGAAACTACTGCCTCAGCACGGCTGTTCTTCATCTGAATGTAGCTGCTTCTATTTCAGACCTGAAAAACTGTTTATATGCCCCAAATCACATCTGTTCTTTCCAGTGTTTGTTGATCTAATAAAATGTATTGCTTCTCCCTGTAAACCCTGTCATGTTTATAACTGTAAAATACATGTGATTACAGACATGTTTGCTTACCTACCTTCTTGAATGATTTCCACAAAGCAATGAAAAAGGCAGGCTCTCTATGAAAATTTCACAACCACCACATGGCAAGCTCAGTTTGAACTTGGTTTGTACTTGGTCTGAACTGCTGTAAGAGCAGGAACTTGTTCCAGGATCAGAAAGAAAAAACGGGCTGCATTTATGCCAGAAGCTGGGAAAAAACCCATAGTGCAAGAGCAGTAATATACTTTACGTAGTCTGTAAATCCATGGCAAACCTTTATTATTATCCAGAGGGGAACTTGATCTGTGGTGGGTGCTACTGTAGAAATGAAGAGCCTCCCTTTCCAGATGAGAGTCGCTCCATGGATGAACTCATGAGTAACGCACGGTACGCGCTCCTCACGCCAGCTCGGGCTAACAGGAACTGCTCCTGCAATGGGCTGCAGAAAAGCCCACGGTCTCAGCAAATGAAAGGTATATATTGAAATTAAAGTCAAATATTAGAGTGTAGAAGAGGCCCAGGCAGACTCTGCTACTCTAACAAGAACATTTATTTTGATTCTTTATGAATCTGCAAAATAATTACCTTCTTGAAGTTCTTGCACTAGCTCTATGCACATACATACACATACACATTTACATGGGATGTGTGGCTTCTACTTACATTAATAGGAACTGCATGGCTGAAGTCTCACAGAACAAGCTGGAAATTTAATTTCAGTCAATATTTGTAACTGGGATAAGCACACTGTTTTCATGAGGCTGCCAGGGAGGCAGACATCACACAGCATCAGTGTCAGGCTCACCATTTACTGGACCGGTGTCTGGCCTTACTGAACAAAGCTGACAAAGCCATTGCTAAGTCATGGTGACTGCAAACCTCCGAGTAGCATAAATCTTCAAAACCTGTGAAACAGAGTTAAGGCAGACAGGGTGTTGCTTATGAGTGGCAGTCTGTTTGCCAATGGTTAATGAGGTGGTAGCTCTCCCTCGGTCCTGTCTGGTGCTAGAGAAAAAAGCAGGAAAGTTAGCCCAAGTTATATGAAGGAAAAAGAAGCTGCTTTAGTTAATTGTCTGTGTGAGAGCTGCCACTCAGAAGTAAAGCCATCCTTTAAGGCAAATTAAGTGCAACTGGATTTAAACCATTCCATTTGTGAATAGCAACATCCGCACAAAGCTTGGACACGCCGTCAATTCACTCCTTCAGTTAATTGACTTTAATGTCCTATGGAGATAAGGCCATAGAGATTTTTGTTAACAGGTAGACTGTATTTTCAAGATCTGTAAAGGTACCAAATTGCATTTCTTTTTGGACTATGTGCAACTTATTTCTGTAGCTTCCACTAAATCAGCTTCTAGAGGCTTGTATTTTGTATCCAACGTGGATTTTTTTCTTTCAATTAGAGGTGTTGCAAATGTTTGTAAAAGACATGACTCACTTTAAATGAGTATTTCAAATTCAAAACCAGCAAAACTGATTTCTTTGGGGGTTTTTTAACAGAAAATTAGCATCTGGCCCAAGAATTTGATGCCTGGTTTGAAAATGGAGGAAATTAAAAGAGACATACTTAAACTGCTCACAGACAGCGTCTATAATAGAAAGTTGACAGATCACTGATGAGCTCAGTGCTAGCAGGCACCCTTGTAACAGGGCTGCTGTTTTAATTCAGCTCTCTGGCAAAGGCTTTCTCTGTGTGAAATGTAAATTAAATGTAATTCTGGCAACTTTGGTGCACTCCAGAAAAGCAAAAAATCTTCCCAGAGAGTTTGCCAAGCAGCAAGAAATAGGATATGAAGGATTCTGAGAGATATCCAGAGCTAACCTCAGAGGTGACCACGGGGAGAAAAAGCACAATGTGCAGCAATAGCTTATATTGATGAAGACATGTCTTAAAAAGAAAATGAGCTCACTGCTTAATGAAGGATTTTAAGCCTACTGAAAACACTGGGACAAGAAGTTGAAGACTCTACAGGGAACTATGCAATTCAGTGGATCTCAAACATTTTGTTGGGCCCATGGAGACAAAACACTAAAATGCTCTGACTTACTGACTGAATCCTGGATTTGTGGCTATTAAATGGAAATGGGTATAACCTGTTTTAAAAAAAAGCAAGAACTTGAGCCGGTACTTGGTAAAGCAGACTTGCAAAGCTCGCATTGAAAATTCAAACACCTCTCTTTTCACTTTGCACTGATGTATGAAAGTGCCTTGCCCGTGCCATGGTGTAGGGATGCTGTTCTCACGTTCCACATTTGCATGCAATAGAAACCATGGATTGCTAGGGAGAAGTATACAAACAAACACCTGTGAATGCTTCTGTAAGGTAACCGAGTCCTTACCTTTGGTTATTGGAGATACCACAAGGAAAGAGGTGGACTGGAATCATCATTTTGTGGTTGTAGCGCTGGCTGCCCATGCAGTCCTGGTTACAAGGGCAGGAGTGCTCCCTCTGTGCCTCAGGTACATCAGCCTTGTTGCTGCTCATTCTTCCCACAACTCACATTTATGAGCTGTGTGGGACTAGGGTTGAAAAGTTCTTTCTCTCCAAGTTGATTTGAGTGTCTTTCCTCTTGAACAGTCCAGGAGTTTAAAGCTTTAAACAGGAAAAGTAGAAATAAATAAGCACAGAAGTGATATGAATAACGGTAACACATTGGATCTGCGTAAAACATCTGGTTGTGTAACAGAAACATTTAGTTCTGTAAAATAAAGTCAGCATGAATGTTGAATATGTGAACATTCTTCTTCAAGCCACAGAGAGTTGGTTCTGTGTCTCTTTTCCCCAGAATCCTGTAAGTATTTCTTACCTGGATGTCTTCTGCACAGGCACTGATGTTACTGTCTGGATTACTAAAAAAGGTCAAGTCTCCAAATCTCAGCGCTAAACGTGGTTTTCCCAAAGTCTGAGATTATTCAGAGCTGTGTTACGGTTTAGATGAGCTGAAGAGGCTAAAACAGGAATCAATTGGAAGTGGGAACGTTAGTTCATAAACTCTTGTATAGCATTATAAAGCCCAAAGCAATCTAAATAAATAGGCATGGGCCACCTAAGCTCTGTGAATCTCCCCCTCCTAGTCCCTTCCTTGTGGCTGTTTTGCTGCCTTCACGGTCCAGACTGGCACTGGTGTGGGGAAGGAAAGAACAGCCCAAAGTTTCCCTGAAATACCCAGCTAGTTTAATTCTGAGAGACTTGTTTCTGTACGTAATGTAAATCATATTTTAGGATCCTGTTTTTTTCTTAACAATTCAGTGGTTATTCAATGATGTTTCATTCAGCGACTAATGATGGACACTGTTGTTTTACATGCACAAAACCAAAAAGGCTGTACAAAATACCATTTACTTGAGGCCGAATATATATATATATATATATATATTCAGCTAACAAGTGATGCATTGAAAATGTATTTCCAGTGTATTAGATTCTGTAACACCAGGACTTTCAATCATTTTGAAGAGCACAAGGGCTTTTCTTAGATACATTTTCAGCTTACTGCTTGCCAACTTTGTCATAAAACAATTTATAACAAAAGCAATTCTGTTTTATAATAGTTTTTCATAGCTGGTATTTCAAAGGAGAAGATAAAGGAACACAGTAAACACAAAATGACTTCCCAAAATACTGTGAAAAATAAGAGGCTTACCCTGTATTTCCCACCCTTGCTATGGAGGTGGCTTCAGGCTCGATAAATAAGTAAAGGAGAAGGCAAATTATGTCTGAGCAATGAATTCCACAGCATGGGGGCATAATGAGTAAAAGTGAGACCACCTAGCGCTTAATACCTGACTGGAAAGTGAGAAGAGAATCTGTAGATCCTAAGGAATAAACAATAGCAAAGAAAAGAGAATTTATGGGAAACCAGACAAAATTCTGTGAGGTGTGATAGCACTGCTGTCACGTCCAAATCACTGCGATGCCATACATGAGGCTTATGGAAAGCTGTTCTTTTGTCACGGGTTGTATTTCACAAGGGCGAGAGATAGTTAGAAAACGTTCAAGAAAGTGTGTCTAATGCTCCAGTTGTTTCTGTGGGGTAAGTAGTAGTCTCACCAGTCTGGCATGGTGCAATCCGAGTAACTGGTGTCCAGTTTAAATCCCTAACTTGGTTTTTTGGAAGCCTCATGTGGCCATTGCATGACCAGATATACCAGACACTTGTATGAACTGTATATGAGGTGAAATCATGGCATATTTCTCAATGCAAAGGTCTAAATGAACCCACGAGATGGAAATGTGGGATGAGGCAGGGCAGCATTACTTAAGCAGGGAATCCCAAATGTGTTACAATAGTTTTGAAGAGATAAGCAAAGTGATACAAATGTTGTGGGCAAAGGTGGAGGAAAGGATGCTAAAAAATCTTCTCCCATCCCTGCTGGGTTGCTACAGGAGGTTGTTGCAGAACTGCCCTCTCATAAACATTTCATGCTGCTTTCCTTAGCCCTCGGCCAGATTTGACGGCCACTTGGAGACACGGGGCAGAAGTGGTGGTTCCACTGAAATCTCAGCAATGGCAGACATATTTTCAGGTGGCTGGGAGGTCCCACTCCAACAAAGAATTCACTAACAGAAGTGACAGCAGCTTTTAAATTGTACAGCACAAAAAAGCTGTTCAAGCATCTCACCTAGATGTAGTGACATACACATCCAAAATCTGGTTTCCTACTTCTCACACGGTAGCAGACGACGATAACATTAATCCAATTGAAAATACTGCCCCCCTGAAGCTCTGCAGTGTTGCAGAGGTCACGGCAATGCAGATAACAAGCGTGGATCTATTTACAGGCCTACCCGTGACAGCGAGGATGAAGAGGATGACGAGAAAAAAGGCAAAGGCTGTACCCTGCAGTACCAACACGCCATGGTGCGAGTCCTCACGCAGTTCGTAGCTGAATCCTCCGAGCTGGGAGGCCACTTGACCTACATGCTGGGCTCCGAGTGGCAGTTTGACATCACTGACCTCGTGACTGACTTCATGAAGGTGGAAGAGCCCAGGATTGCCAAGCTTCAAGACGGCCGAGTTCTGGTTGGTCGTGAGCACGGCATCACCACGGTGCAGGTACAGCCTAAGATGCTGCTGCAGCTTCCCTAGAGACTTCTGGATGCACACACATGATAGCTAGTTAGTTATAAAATTATAGCTCTCAGATAAACGACAAGCTAAACACAAAGTTCGAATGGGTTTTCATTTTTACTATTTGCCACTTCCATAAAATACTCTCAGGTGAAACTTCTGAAGGGATTTATCCGTGGTAATATGACTAGTAACATAGATTTTCTGAACAGTGAACCAGATGATGCACACAACTAGCTTATTTTAATTTAATTGGGACCTTATGAACCTGTTAGGAAATTGTACCAAAGACCTACATGTATCTTTATATCTTAAAGGTCTTTGAAAATTTAGTCCCTTTATGTTCACAAAATGAAACGCAAAAAATGGACACAAAAATAATCTTCAGAAATCTTTCAGTGTTCATGCTCACCAGCCTTCTTTTTATCTAACTTAATGCATATTTCTTAATCAAAAGAAAGGAACACAAGCAGTGGGTCTCTTCTCATTAAGTGCAAACACCCATAATGTTCCAGTCACACTTAACTTTCCTTTGTAGTCAACACAAAAACCAGGTACTTTTAAGGCTCGGCTCCTCTCAGCCCAAACCAAACGTCACACAGAGGGCAGATGTCCCTCTCGCTCCTATGACAGAGCAGAGGCAGCCAGCGCCGGTGCAGGTGGCGCCACTGATGATGTCTCATGTTGGATTTGATAAATCACACCTCAAGTATTTTGGGTCTGAACCAGCTGTTGCTGGCATCAGTAGAAAGACGACTGTCTCCTCCTGAGCTCGTCAGAAACAAAGCCTTCGAGCAAACTGACAGGACTGTTTTGGCATCGGAAAATGCAGACAAGCACTCAGTGGCATTTTCAAAATCTCTTTGCAAATCTCACTTTTATTTCATTCAGGTCTTCTGTCCCTATAAAAGCATCAGGTCAAGTTCCTATCAGCCAAGCTTTGTGTACTGATTGGTTCCCTTATTGAGTTTCGGTGTTAATCAGTGTCTTACACTAGGTCTTGTGCTATACTGCATTCATAGGAGGTTTTATAGACCACACAAAAATGACTTTAAAAAAAACAAACCCAACAAATCAATTTAATTTAATCTATATTCCATTGTTGAGATGAGGCTTCAATTTTGAAGTGATTGGTTGTTTTATTGAATTACTTTTGTAAATAAAGTCATTTAGCAGCAAATGAATGTGATGTCTTGGGGGAAATATCGATTATAGTTTATGCACGGATGTGACGAACCAGAGATTAATCCAAAGTGCTCCGCCAATTAGAGTCTAATCTTGCTTTACAACACAGTTGCAAGGAGTTTGCTTTCTCTTTGCAGGTTCTGTCACCTCTTTCCGATTCCATCTTGGCAGAGAAGACAGTGATAGTTCTGGATGACCGAGTGACCATCACAGATCTCGGAGTACAACTGGTGTCAGGCTTGTCCCTCTCCTTACAAATCAGCAAAGGAAGTAAGAGAGCTATCGTTTCTACCACCTCTGCGTATGATATCCTTCACACCCCAAAACAGGTATGATCCAAAATGGTATGTAGAAGTAATTTGTGTTTACTGTGCTTTGTCGGCAGCTGGGGAAAGCGACTGCCATGTCTGTGCATGCATATTGCTGTGGAAAACACGTACGTGCCACTCAAGACACTTCTTCTATGGGAAAATGAGACTTAGCTGTGTAACAGCAGTGGAAATCCTGTGCTGCCATAGTCTCACAAAGTCAGTTTGGCTGCGTGTACAGAAGTCTTCATGATCTGCATTGCTGAAATCTGATGAGTTTGTGCTTCCTTTGAACTGCATCGGCTGAGGGATTCATTAGCTTTTGAAGAGACCACAGAATAAATTACACATATCTTTTTTAATTGTATTTGTTATAGAATTGAGACTCTATATCACTAGAGAAAGGGTAGCTTTCTAGCATTACCAATTTGCAGTAACAAGACAAATTGTTTTAGTCAAAACATCCTTAATAAATGGCAGTTTTGTGTTTCTATAGTTCCCAAAAAGGACTACACGTATACTGCACATAATCTTGTGTATTTGAAAGCATGACAGAAAATTTAAACTATTGCTTTGAGTTGTGTTCTTAGCCCAGTTTGTTTCGATGGGCTGAATGGGATCACCTTTCTGACACATGAGTCTGCACATTGTATTAAATATGGCATGAGAACTGCAGAACTTGAGAAATTCCCCATTATAGGTCCTTCATAAGACTAATTACCCAGGACTTTGGAAATGGGATCATTTTTATCATGGGGCCCTGGCATTCAAAAGAGGCATCTCACTTCAGGCTGATAAAAACCTGTCCATTTTTTTTGGTCAGCACCTTTAGTTAAATTCAGATGGTTGTGTCTTTGATAGTGCCTGAGGATGAGCTAAATGCCTGAGTGGTCTGGAGAACACAAATCTGCAAGAAAAAAATGAGTAGGCATTTCGATTTTCTTTTAAAAACCAAAATAGACCAAATTTAAACTGTATTTTGCCAGTATCTGAGAGACTTTGACACCCGAGTGTCTGATATGTGCTCTTCTACCTTTCACACCTTTTTCTTCTCACCCTCTCTCCCCAGGAAGCCGTAGTCAGTGCGTGGCTTTTGTTCAGTGATGGGTCAGTGACGCCGTTAGATATCTATGACTCCAAGGACTTCTCGATCACCATCACCTCACTGGATGAGATGGTGGTGTCTGCACACCAGAACCTTCAGTCCAAGTGGCCTGTGGTAGTGGCGGAAGGGGACGGGCAAGGACCTTTGATTAAAATTGAAATGGTCATCAGTGAGCCATGCCAGAAGACAAAGCGGAAGAGCATTCTGGCTGTTGGGAAGGGAAGCGTCAAGGTGAAGTTTGGTCAAAAAGATTCTGACCAGAAAGGAAGCAGTAATGACATAGATGAGATAGATACAGATTTTAAAAGCCATGCAAGCAATTCTATAGAGAAACCTGCAGAACAAGAGAGGACAGCACAAGAATGGTCCAAAAACCACGAGGACACGTCCAGTCACGAGGACAATGCAAACAAAAGCACAACTTTCATATCTCCCATTGATCAGGAGTCCCTGGAGGATGGCCAGATCCAAAATAACCCAACTGCCTTCACAGGTTTCCCTGCGCAAGTAGAAATACCGGGAGAAAACAGCCCCAGCGATCTCACATTGACTTCAAGAGGATTGACAGACCTGGAGATCGGCATGTATGCCCTGCTGTGTGTTTTCTGCTTAGCAATCTTGGTCTTTTTGATTAACTGTGTGGCATTTGCTTGGAAGTACAGGCATAAAAGGTTTGCTGTGAGCGAGCAAGGCAACATCCCCCATTCCCATGATTGGGTCTGGCTTGGCAATGAAGTGGAACTGCTGGAAAACACAGTGGACATTTCGCTCCCGTCAGAGGAGTGCACTACCATGATCGACAGAGGAATGCAGTTCGAAGAAAGCAACTTTCTCCTTAACGGGAGCTCTCAGAAGACTCTTCATAATCATATCCTCAGATCTTCTGAGTATCTTTGTGAAAAAGAAGTTAAAAGTGAACCTATAAATCCTTCTGGGCCAAAGCAGAAGCGAGTAAAGTTCACTTCATATACAACGATACTGCCGGAGGATGGAGGCCCCTACACCAATTCAATTCTATTTGACAGTGATGATAATATTAAATGGGTATGCCAAGATATGAATCTTGGTGACTCCAAGGAACTTAGGGACTATATGGAAAGACTGCAAGACAATATGTGAAACTGCTTTCTTATGTTTGTAATCACCTTTATGCCTTCTGTTTACGGATGGTGGAGCAGTCAGTCCAGTCAGCAATAGGAACACGACAGCCCAACCCTGGAGGTACTGAGATGATAACCTGGTGTCACTGAGCAGGTACAAGAGGCTGGCTGAGTCAAACCTGTTTCACCACAAACCAGGATGTGCCCCTAAAACAGCTACCTGTAGGTGTTGGAGGTCTCACAGAGGATGGCTGTTTTTGTATACTGCCTGGTACTAGCAAAATGCTAATACAACTACGCTCAGACTCAGAGGAGACGTCATTTGTTTGTCATCTCTCATGATAAATGGTAAATCAGAAAAGAAAGGGATATTTGTTTGCATTGATTTTTCTAGTCGTCGTCCTTTGTAAAGCACAGTGGACATTTCTTGCTTACAGCCCGAAATGAGGCTTACATTAAAAGGGATCTGAATGAATCTGATTTTATTGCCTATGTGCAATGCAGCCAAGTAGTCTTATTATTTTTTACATATATAAAAACCCTCATGTGGTTAATTTCTTTTCCTGTTGTTTATGAATTTTATTTGACTTAGGGAACATGAAGTATTTTCTTTGAAAGGGTTTTTTTTCGGTTGTACCAAAGTGTAGTGCAGTAGTATTTATAATGATTTAAGTTTTCTATTCATCTGCATCAGCCCCTAGAGATACCTCCTTCATCACTGATTATCTTTCTCCTTTCCGTATGGGTATATGGGTCGTTAGTATTTGAAACCTAGAAAGGTATTAGAACTCTTACTGGGAAAGGGTTGTATCTTCTTACAGGGAACTGTAAATACAATAATAAACCCTGGAAAATAAAAATCAAGGAGTAGCCCTGGGTTTACTTTTGTCATTGCTAACATGAAAAAGTAACCTGCAACAAACCAGCACATACTTCAAAGGAAAAGGCTTTGCTGAAACAGCAGCTTGGTTGACAACACACATGATTATCAGGGTGAGCAAGTCAAGTGTGGTATTGGAATGCATGGGACAGGAAGGAAATTTCCTAGCAAATAAGCAAAGGCTTGGAGTCACTGTTTGTATTAATTAATGCATTGAAGGAAGAGTTTAGCAGGACAAGGAAGTCCATGCTCAGCAGTTGATGCCCCAGACCTTGTCTAAAACACCTCTGACCATAAGGCGAAACAGAGGAAAACTTTACACCGTGTTGCATTGGAAAAGGAAGAAGAAAAGACAAGACACACTGGGCACATTATAAAGCGACTATTTCCAATTTTAACAAGGAAAACATACTGGAGATTCAAACCTGCCATTTCATATGCATTACGTGTATTTTTTTTTACTGAAGGATCACTGAGATAAGTTACAGTTAGAAAAAACAACCCTGAATCTATAATACTTAACAAAACCAATAAAGCACACGTTCTTGTGATGGATCCTGGGCAATAAACACAAGATCCAAATTACAACTGCCTTACATACCGCATACTTCCCATCTTTTAGGTAGATTAAGATAGGATTTGAATTTTATAATTCAGTTCTGATATTAGAACAGACCAGAAAACCTTAACTATGGGAAATTCTGTATTTGGGTCCTAACCCTCAACTGGGAGCGTGTTTAATGTACCTGCTATAAAATAGGAGAATATTAATGGTGAGACGAGAAAGTGAGGACACCAGGCTTATATAAGTGAGACTTATGTTTGCCGGCACTAAACTGTGTAGTGAGAGGATGGCATCTGCTATAATCTAATTTTAAGTAGGTAAAATAATCACAGAGACGCTCCTGTTTTATAAGGGATGCAACACTTGTGTGTCAGATAAAATCTTGGGTCGTTTCACAAACTTTCTCTCCTCTTTAAAAGATCTAGACCTCGTAAGGAAAGATGAATTCCTATGATCCTTATTACTAACAACAGAAAAATTGCTGCTTAGAATTTAACTTCTCTACCCAACGTGTTGTTTTGTATTTGGCCCAGCCATACATAAAGCAAGAGTATTGTTTGCACAAGAGTAAATTAGTATAAACCAACCCCAAATAAACTTAGTCTTGAAATCAGAGGAAACAGCTCGCTGGTGGCAGTTGCAGAGGACAAACAGCACAGCTGTATTCACGAGTGTGTATCCACCAGTTTACCAGTGCAGCTATGAGCTCGCAGCAGTGGACTGGGCTCCAGGCCTCATCGCTGTGGCCCTGGCTCTGCTCAGTCCACCAGCAGATGGTGACCTCCACCCCCAGGCAGTGCCACACGAGCACACTGAGTGCCCAGGGACTGACACTGGAGTGAGCTGCTCCTCTCACTCACCAACAGGTACCAGAGCCAGCAGCTTTACTTACGTGTTCAGGAAATGTCCCTTCAAGGCTGTGATTTGAAAGACTGAGCATTGCTAAGTGAGGGTGCTTCTCTACTGCCATACTGGTGTGTCCCTCAACTTGGACCTGAGGTGTCCACTGTACCTACCAGGAGCTCTATGTTCAGGCTGCATGCTCGAGTGTGGAGGAGGGACAGCCCTACCTGCAGCGTTTACTTGCCACATGGCTTGCAAACCCCTGTGCTTTCAGCTATTGCTGCTAAAGACAGTTATACGTGAGGACTCCAGGACTGTTAGTGTTGAACCAGAAATTGGAGGAGGGACAGCCCTACCTGCTGTGTTTACTTGCCACATGGCTTGCAAACCCCTGTGCTTTCAGCTAAAGAAAGTTATAAGTGAGGACTCCAGGACTGTTAGTGTTGGACCAGAAATACTTCCATTCTGGTGTCTGAGTGAGCACGTATCTAAAATACACTCTGGAGTACAAACTGGTGTGTAACTAGGGCCTGTGCTCTAGGGTGGTAGGGTCCTAGCTCGGCACAGCATCTGTCAGCGCGGTCATGAGTTCTTCAGTGAAGTGCTTAGGGGGTTGTTCAGAGCCATGACTTTGGCAGTCACAGGCATCCCAAAGGTAAATCACACATCTTCCCAAAGTTAAATCGCAAATACAGCCCGTTGGGTAGGAGTACAGCCCCTGCTGGTGCTCAGCTGAACAACAGGATAGGATACAGCTGTCCACAAAAAGACTCTTCCCTAAATCTGGCAAGGGGGTGACAGAAGCGTTCAACTGCAGATGCATATAACATCTAACCTTTCTTTTTGTTTTACATCACATGTTGTTGTGTGAATGTTCTTACACAGAAAAATGGCAATAGGAAAAACAAAAGAAGTGGGAAGAGAGATTCCTATTCTCAGTAAAACTGGGATAGCACCAATAAAGTGGAGTTGTTCTGGATTTATGCTGGCTTAAGCACTTATGCTACTTTTCATAAAATCAAAAGGCAAAGCGTTTATAGTAATAGATTTGATGCAAAATACAGTTCTGAGTTGATCAGTCCTTTTTAAATGAAACAAATATCTCAAGTTTTAGTTTCAAAACGATGACATACTTTAAATGTAAGTAAGTGTAATTTTAAAATATTTACAAACCCTATAATTTTTTGATTGACCTATTTTTTTTTTCAATTACTCTTAAAAGAAAGTCTTTTATTCACGGAATATACAGTATTCCGCTTTGCTGTTACATGGACAGCATTTATACACTGCTGAAAGAATCTCTGCTTGTGAGATTACAAAGCAAAGGTAGCCAGATGATCAAGAGGCACAACACGTACGTACGTATGCAGGAAACTAGGATGTCTAAAAAAGAAAACAGAAACCGTACTGACAGATTAATTAGAATTATGCTTTAGTAGGTGCCCAGGAAAAGCAACACCTGCAATTTAACACTGAACAAACAGCACATGTTATGGCATGTACAGAGAAGACCCTGTGAGCGAGTTTCTTTGCCTGCTATCAAGCAAAGGCAGTGTGCAGTATCAGTACATATACCAGGAGACACCCGGGAACAATTCTGCAAGCAAAGAGTGGATTAACAGAACATGGGGAGCTTGGGACCTTTAGAAATGAAGCTGATGCTGGCCACTCAGCTCCTGTAGCCGGAGCTGGGTGATTTATGGCAGCTGAGCTCTGGCAGACGGAGAGGGGAGAAGCCAGAGCTCATCAGTGCAGAGCCTTTTGCTCCGTGTGGCCATCGCACACAGCCCAGCTCCACGTGGCTTGGCCACGCCACCTTTCCCAGTGAAGTAAGAACTTAGGAAACCAGTGCCCTGCTCTCCTCCATCCATCAGATTAACGTTTTTGAGCTGCTGTTTCTTAATTCATGGGGAATGTACAAGAAAATCTTACAGCCATACGACGCAGTACGAACAGTCCATTCTAGAATGGAAAAAGCCCTGTATTTCAAGGTAGAGTACCCTATGAATGAAATACCAATTTTTTCATAGCGGATATGCTCTTTTCTGAAATATAAATCATGTGCACTACATTGAAATACACTATTGTGTATTGTGAAATGCATACATTAATTGCTGAATCTATAACACTGAATATGTATATACATCACACCCAAGGTATTTATACAATATAATAAGTCTTAGATGTATAACATAATGAATTCTGTACAAAATAAACTGTAAGTTAAGACAATGAAAGAGAACTTTTATATCTGTGTAATTTGTATGCTGATTAAGTTATTGAGCCTCAGTTTTCATCTTTCAATGTGCCCTTTAAAAAAAAGACTTATTTTCTATAGGCAGATGTCTGAAATAAAGACTGCACTCTTCAGAAAAGCAGCAACTGAAAGACTGTGAAAGAAAAAGATTCTGCTGGAGAAATAAACATAATGTTCATGTGATTTTTTTTTCTTTTTAAACTGACTAAACCGTTTTGCGTTTATACTGCTCAAAGTGGTCTGCAGGTTGGGTTGAGGGTGTTGTGCCTCTGCAGTGTGAACAGTGAATGAGCAGAACCACCAGCATGGGGATTGCTCAGGTGCCTCCTTACCCAAGGCAACACAAATTACTGGATTACGTAGCGCAAGGGTTTCACCAACCCTCTCCACAAGCGGTGCTCCTGCAGCGAGCGATCCCTTCCCAGCACCCAAAGGTGAGCACATTGAATGGCCATTGCCTGGCAAGGAGCAGCAGAGAGGAGTGGCTGGATTGAAAGGAAAGGTAACAAACTTAACCTGTCCCTTTGGCTCTGCAGTGTGAACCATCACAGGTCTGCATTCCCTTGCGTTCCTATCAGAATGTAAAAGTCTCAAAATCATTCACTGACCACCATTCTCATCTCAAGAGCTAGGAAAGCAGCTTGCTAGTGCCAAAACAGGAGTGTGAGCCTGTTCTTAGCTTGTGCTCAAGGTCTTGGAGGTGGTGGCAGACCCAGAAACAGACCCTGAAACCTCCCAGGGCAATCGGGCATCCCACAGACAACACAGCGCTGGGCATCAGCACCAAGGAGGTGCCTCCATCGGCCTTTTGCTGTTTCCAGCTGGGCCACGTCTGAGATCTGACTGTACAAACTCATTGCAAAGGTACGGGCTGCCTTGGTACTAATGAGAGCCGTTTAACATCACCTGAATGGTTTAATGATCGCCATTGTCATGTCTAATGTATCGAAAGGTGTTTTTATATAAAGTCAATTGGATGAATGGCTTGAAAACTGTGATTTAGGAAGTGCCTCAGAGAACCTGAACTTTAATGTGCTTTAGGCACAAATTCCAGTCAGTCATCTCTTAGTATTCCCAATAGTAAAATTAGAAGCTGACACCTTTTCGTACTGGTAGTTATATTTGGAGCCTATTTGACCATTACAATGACACTCTTCCCCTTAGCAGCATCTTACTGAAGAGATGCCAGTGGATCTATTCACTCTGCAGTGCTATTCAGGATAACAAAAGGTATCAGACTATGAGTTTTTTCAGAAAAAGACTCGTTATGGTTATATTTTACACACACACACTGTCTCTCTCTCTCTCAGCTGTTCGAAACAACTACCACGGGTGTAAATTTTAACTGCCAATGTGTGTGCTGTGTAACCAAAAATAATTACCTGCATTCATTTAGGAAAAAACCAGCCCAACAAATATTTTTCTTTTCCCTTCCAAAAAGGTGAACCCTCAGTATCTGGCAGGCAAAAGGCCTGCATAGTGATATTTGACACAAATTAAATAAATAGACCAAATCCTGAAGGCTGTCTCAGCTGAAACTCCCACTGGTCTTGTTAGGAGCCGGACTGGACAGGACCCGAGACAGACAATTACCAGTCAGAGGTCGGAGCTGTGACACAAACCTGGGCCCTGCTGTTCCCAATCAGTAGCACCTCTAGCTGGTAGCAAACAGAGCAAATGATGCTGGTTAGGGTTTGCATAAGGGGTGCCACACTGCACTATGTAGTATTCATGAACCTTAAGAGATTTTCTTTGGTGAAAGTGGAGCTAGTGTGCAAATTTACCTATTCTTTGTAATTCTGCACTCTCCTTGCAGCAGAACTTCATATTTCCTTTATTTTTTTTCCTATTCCCATGATGCATATGGCAAGTGACTACAAAAGTTTGGTTCCTGAGGGAATAAAATTGAGCTGTCTTACTGAAAAAAGCAGCTTATTTAAGAAATTAAAGCAAAGTGGATGATGTTTTGAGACCTGTTCTGAGACTCTTACATTATATCACAGTGTTCCTTGCTTCCAGAAACATACTTATCAGCGCAAGGATTTATAAACCAATGCGGATGAAGACTGGTATCACTCCTTCTGGTAATCTTGGGTTAGTCTACTTAAAAATCAGTGGGATCTGATGATATAAAAACCAAGTAAGGAGCTCAAGATTTAGTGGAAAGGAACAAGAGATGGTTTTAATCCTCCAATTTCAAACAGTGGTAGGCAGAGCAGAATGCACTTTGCTATGCCACAGTGTTATCTGTAGGATTGCTTGCTTTTATCAGTAGGCTGTAAAAACAAAAAAGCATTTGTCATATGAGCAGAATTCTGATATTCTGTATTTTCTACAGTCTTCATAAAGCGAAACTTTGAAGAATATTTTTTGGTAAGAGTTTAGGTTCTGCTTTTTTAGAAACTTGTAGCTTAAAATGGTGATAAGTCCATTAACCAGACTAATTCCTCTTGAGAAAGGATCCATACACTGCACACCCAATACTGACCTAGAGATAAGAAAAAATACACAGTCTTGGCATAAGTCTAATGTGGATTAATGTCAGACCTCACCTAAGAACTGAAATTTGTTCTTTAGTTGAAGTTGATGGTCTATTATCTTGGCAGTGATTCTCTCATTGCAGAAAACGTCACCTGTCATGAAAGGTGCTTTAAAACGAATTATTATGCATGAATTATTTGCATCTTTAAATACAATAAACAAACAGAAACCCAGAAATCCCATAATGAAAGCTTAACCTCTCTGAAAAAGCACAAGGCAGCATTATTGCTCATTATGAATTAGCAACTTATTAAAATATTCAAAAAAATTGTCCTGTACATAAACAGATGCCACTTCCTATACTGCAGGCTATAAATCAACCTTTCACTTGAAGTAAAATCTTCCTCCTTCCATGGAAAATTAACTTTGACAAGGTACTTCATTTTCCATCCAATAGACAGATTAAGAGTACGTTTCATTTTCACAATTCAGTTCAATTTTGGTACACAGTGAATGATCAGAGCCAAAACCCAGCCAGGCAAGCTAAGCAAAGCCACCCGGCTGGTGCGAGGAAATACAGGCACAGAACAGAGCTCTTTGTTGAATCATAGCTAAGCCTTTGTTAATGTTTCCCCTTGGTTTCTATAAACTGGCTATAGGTATCTATTTTAATCCCAAGTGCAGTTAATAAGACATATTTGCAGCACTTACACTGTGCTACATATGCACGTAGCATACATGCAACACCATTACTAATATCTAGCCGATAGCACTAAATCAGCTAATTTGAATGAAAATGCTGTGGGATCTTTTGTTTTTAAATCTGAGTCATTTGTTCACTTCCAAAAGCCTGATTCACAGAGACAGGTTACAAGAATCTCTTTTTCTGGAGGAGTTATCAAGGACTGCAGAGATTGCTACGTAGCAGGATACAAAAAGCAAAAGGAAGAACTGTATTTATCCCAAGCCAGAGGATGTTAATTCCATTGACATCAGTTACTGACTAAAACGGGCCAGTTTGGATCCCACCTGCTTTGCTGTAGGCACAAAAGTCCATTTGCAGGGGCCTGACCGATGACACGAGGTGGCCCTGATGCAGAGGAGGGGTGTGTGTGGGATCTGGGACTGCACCCGAGAAGAGAGGAGACTGCAGACCATTGCCTCTCTGACCACAGGGTGACACACAATCTTCCTCGCACATTACCGATCTGTATCACTGCTCTTCCTCACCTTGCTCACCCAGTCTGGGATCTGTCAGACAGTCGTGCAAAAGCACTGTTTGGGTTGTCATTAATTAGCTACTAAATGCTTCATACGCTGGTGACACAGAGGACAAAGACAGAGCACACACACACATGCATGGCATGGCTCCTTGGTCTTTGCCAGTGAGGGTCTATACGATGCTATTTCCCTGTCCTGAAGGTCCCTGTGCATCACACAGAAATGGCCACAGCCACTGCGGAGCGCAGCGCTGTCACACAGCGAGTTAGTGAAGGGACATTCTGAAAACACTGCTCACACAAGGCTCTGACAAAGTCAGGCTTCAGTGAAAAATATCCAACCTGGGAATTGTGACGCTGGCTCACAGAAATGGCCATCTCACTCTGACATCCTATTAAAGTCCATAACCACGATGAGATGATTCAGCAAATGTCAAGAAAACCTACAGCACGGGTTGGTGCAGTAACATCTCTGTCAGACCGATGTGCAGAAAAAGTTTTCAGCCAATGCCACGTAAATACAGGCTGTGGTTCAATGCAGCAAATGCAGTTACTGTCCTAAAACTGCTCCATCATCTAAAAGCATGGAGGTACCTACACTTGTTTAGGCACCTGTTTACTGGAAATAAATGCATTAAATCAGCTCCTTTGCCTGGAATATTCATAAATACTGTGCGTGGTGCCTGTGCTGACCCTTGGTTAGATCCAGCCCAAGTCTTTTTCTGGCATTGAGCCACCATCTAATGCATCGTTCTAACTTCTCAAATGGTTTAAAAGCACCAAAGCTTGCATCACCAAAATACAGACTAGCAAAGGATTTCAAGCTTTTAGGGTTTGTGCCAGAAGGAGCTGAGTACATAACTAAAGCGATTTAATTTGCTGCCCCAGAGAAGCTGCTTTCCTCTAGATAAGGTTTCTAAAAGCCAAAGTTTCTAAGGGCATTCCCTAATACGGAAAGAGCTCGCCTTGCTGCATTTCTGTCTATTCATATCACCAGCAGAAAGTATATTGGAGAAGAAAAGTTGGCAGGACACCTGATCACTGTAGGGGTGTCATGAGCCTTTTTGGGGATTCCTCATTACATTTCAAATAGGAAGATGCTGATGCTTACCACGCAGAGAACCATGCGACTGCTCCACCTCCTGCACCCTGTCTGAAGTGACACGGTGATGGGTGTCCTTAGGGGTTCTGTCTGCATGCAGGTGGAGACCTGTGGTCCATCAGAAACTGGACAACGGCGGCACAGGAGGAGAAAAAAGCTTTATAGTTAGCAGAGAAGCCTTATGTGCTGGTGAGGGTTTTGCACATCAGTAACGAAGCATAAATCAGCCAGCCCTTCTCTTAACAAGTTTATTACACAGCCAGGAGCCACCGTGGCGTTCCTAAGACAACTGCTTCCACTTTCAACTAAGCTTCATTTAAATAAGGACACTTGACTTAGGATTTCTGAAGGCAAATGGGGATCAAAGCAAGGATTCTGCTGTATGTTCAGCTGTTATTTGACTGTGCTACCTTTTTTTTTTACTGTGGCTTACTTGATTAGACTCTTGGTCACTGTAACTCAGGAGAACGCACAGTATTTTCAAAGGAAATGCTAGTGATTTGAGTCAGCACCGTATGTACCAGCAACCCAAACAACAGAAGTGTGGTTTTGTCAATATAACACAGTTTGTAAGTCACCCAGTTCCCTTGATTTGCCAGAAGCCGATCGAGCATTCCTAGGGACGCACCAGGGTGTGGGGCTGCCTTTTGCCTTCGTTTTCTGCCATTTTTAAATATGAAAATTTTGAAATTACTTCATGCGAGCCCTTGGAGCCATTCAACCTGGCGATTAATTTGGACTCATTCTTAAAATTCATCACCTGCTGCTTATGTTCACAGGCAAAGACACAGGACTCTCGTACAACAGAGGAAGTCCTGCTCTCCACAGGACCTGAGCTGGCCTCTAGCAAATAACACTCCTTGCATTAAAAACTCAAGCCAGAGAAGGCTGGCCACTATGGCTTACATTTAAATCCATTATATCTGCAGGTTATATAGGTATTAGGTGTTTCTGCAGTTAAAGGACCAGCAATTTTTACGGATTTAAAAAAAACAACCCAGCTTATTTCTACCATCTTCCTTGGAAACCCCTTTCATGAAAGGTAACAACACATGGCACTAGCAAAGCACATCTTCTCTTGCCAGGAAAGAAAAAACAGAGGCTGGAAACACCGAGGTGGCCACATCAGTAAAGAAGTTGCAAATAGTTGGCATCTTCTCTGTGACAGGACCACATGCTCTGTAAATGATGCATCATGCGATTATCTGCATGCTGTAAAAAGAGAAAACAGAAGAATAGATTCAGAGCTTTTTTCTTTCTTTCATGAATGGGGCAAATGTGTGAGAAGTGTGCCAGATCTCCTAATTACTTAAAGCTGCATGCTTTTTACTGAATCTATTTCTGCCTGGTTTAATCTTTTTTAACACTGCTTTTATATACTAAACCTGGCTTGCCTTCACTGTGAGACTTGTTTGGCTTTGTAGCCAGGAAAAAAAAACAACTCACAAACAAAAATAAGTTGCCGTTTTCTTCCTACACTGCAGCAGATCAGAGAAAGGCAGCAAAAACGGACCTTTCTGGCATGCAAGGGGGATGTAGAGTGCGCAGGCAGGGAGAAAGTCACCAGAAACAGAGCCTTGCCTTCCTGAGCACCTGCCTCCAGTCCGGGTTGTGAGCAAGGCCCCAGCTACTGAGATTTTCCTATCTTCTTTGGCATTTACATCCATTTTGATGTCTCTTACAGCACCCAAACACCTTTAACAAACCTGTTAAGCGGGAAGAAGGCTCAGTCATCCTGGAAGCTAACAGGGCTTTTTTCCAGGTGCCACTGGGTAACATCCTCCAAAGCATCATAAATGATCTGTGACCTTGACCTACCAGTCAGGCAGCACAACTTGGTTGTATTTGCAGGTTTTCTGCTTAAGCATTACAGCAGGAAAAGCTTATCACGGTCACAGCTACAGATTCCCGTCACTCGCTTTGCCACCTGCACTGAGAAGCACTCGGTTCAACTGTTTTGCTACTGAGCAAAATTACCTTTCTTCTCTTTCCTGCAGAAGAGGGCACTTGTCCATACACCTAAATCAGAAAACACACGCTCTGTCATTCCTATTGTAGTCGTAACTTAGTGATCCAGTAAATGTGAATCAGTTCACTGAACAGAGAGAGTAAAATTAAAAACAAACTCCTAAATTAGTAAAAAAAAAATAATAAAAACAATGCTCTGGGCAACAACTTGTTATTTTTAACTCCCATCTCAAGGAATGCATCCAATTCGTTTCAAAACCGCACATCTGCTTCCTCCTCCTCTTTTCTTTTTCCTTTGGAATGGAGAACTTTCCGAAGTCTGGAAAAGCCACTCAGCACTGGGGAGAGCACATCTGGAGCACTGGTTTTGGTTCTGGGTGCCCCACTATATGAAAGACATGGCCCTACCAGAGCAGGTCCAGTGAACAGCCACAAAGATGGTTAAGGGATTGCAGCATCTGACACCAGAGGTGAGGCTGAGAGCTGGCCCTGTTCAGCTTGGAGAAGTCTCAGTCTCTCAGGGGCAATCTTAATGTTTTAAAGTATCTGATAGGAGGAAATAAAGAAGATGGAGCCAGATTCTTCTCTGTGGTGTTCAGTGAAAGGACAAAAGGCAAAGGCTATTAATTGAAATACTGAAAAAATGAGACAGTAAACACCTGACACTTGGGGATATGGTGACAAGATGAGAGGGCATGGCCTGAAGCTGCACCAGGGAACGTTTAGGCTGGACATTAGAAAGCACTTTTTCATGGAGAGGGTGCTCCCAGTGAAGGTCCAACAGATAGGAGCCTGTACCATCTATCCCTTGGGGAACGCTGCATGCAGAGCTCTCTGCTTCATGTGGCCTACTTTTGACAGTGGCTTCCACAAAGTGCTTTCTCTCCTCCCTCTGCAGACGTGCACCGCTGCCCAGGGGAGCAGAGCGCTGGCTGGCCACAAGCCATCTCCTCTCTTGGCTACAGCTTTCCCAGCAGCAGAGCAGGACCCGCATCAGCCCACACTGCTTGGTTGGTTCCTCATGGCATGTCCTAAGAGACTGATTTAGGATGCTTCGAAAGGGGCTATTTTTAGGGACACATATTACACACTTTGCACATTTGCCTCCTACAGAGGCCGCCCACATTTGGTGCTTCACTGACCCTGCTCTAATGTTGGAAAGCACCTTGGCTGTCCCTCTCTCCTGCGGTACAACTTCAGGACAAATTTGAGGAGAGGATGCACAGGAATTTTTTGGCATCCCTTTGTCAAAGACGTGTTGCCCGAGTCAGGAGCTGCAATGTGCCATTGGCAGAGGATTTTCTGCACGGTTCCTGGTTTTGTGCATGCTTTACTCAGGTGTTAGCACGTCCCTTGCACTCTGGAAAAGGTAAGCAGCACTTTTTGCCATCTTCTCTAGATCTTTTTGCAATGCTGTCGAGATAAGAAGGTGTTTTTCTATTCCCCTTCACTTTTCTTCTTCAGTTACTGTAAGAGGCACAGCAACTTTACTAATTTATTTGCAGAAACCATTGAAGATTACATCTGCTGTGATCAAATTCCCTTAAGTAAAATATAAACCGCTACTTCTCTGAATGTAAAGTCTAAATCAATAATGGACATGAAATCACCAAGTTTAATCTCAAACACACTGAACCGAAGTAATCACTCTTCTTGATATAAAACTAATTCTGTTTGACAATAAAATACTACTAGTCCATGCCATAAACCAATGGAACAAATAACTTTCTTAACCCTGACAGTTGCTGTCCAAAATCATTACATCTCCTCTCCTCAGTGATCAAGCATGTCACTAGAGCACTATTTCAGCTCAATTCCCTCTCTATAAAACACATCATATGCACCAGAACTTTGAATTTCTTTTTAAGCAAAGTGTTATGGTATTTTCTTCCTATTTGTCAAAACTGCACGGGTTGTACAAGTTGATCTGAACATACAAACAGCACTTAAGATGATCTTGGCATGTAGCTAGATTGTCGCTCAAGGTTAAGCATCAGTGATGAATGAATCTGAGTCCAAAATGCAGTTATCACAAAATCCACAATCAATAGCATTAAGTAGGAAGCTTCTTACAAATTTCAATGTCATTTTTGCAGGAGCTGCACCTTTCCTTCCTGTGCTGGCAAACAAAAACTCTCAGAATTCAGAGGGGTCCATCCACACGGGCTGCCTTACAGGTTTGTGCCTAAAATGCTGCAGCATTTGTTAGTACACAGGAGACTGAAAGGTGTGCCAGCACCCAGCCCAGCACATACAGATGTCTGCAGACACATCCTAGGACTACCTGACCACATTCTTGTCATGTTTCTCATAACTAGAGCTCCTTGTGTAATCTAGAAACCGAGCCCATAAATTCCTGTTATTGATAAATAATACACCAGACATCCAAGATACAAAAGCTGCCTCAGCTCTCCATAGACTCCAAGGCCTGCAATTACAGAAAACTGAGCCCTCTTGATCTTTAGGGTGACAGGCAACTAAATCCCAACACACTATTACTCCAGCAAACAGGAGTGCTAAGTAATAACTTGTCCTTGCAATGAAATGGAAGGTTGACCAGCAGCATGGGAACAAAAAACGACCGAGCAGATGCACCCAGCCAAGGCTACAAACAGACACTGCTGCTCTGCTGCTGCCGTGGTGGAGGGAGGGTTTGTAATAACACCCAAGCACTTGCTGTGGGAAGGCAAATTGTTTGCCAGAACACACGGCCCGTGCAGCAACAGAAAAGTTCAGGGGCATAATGAGTGCTCTTCCTTGAATTTCGTTGCTCATGAGTCACTGAATCAAGAGATTACATGCTATTATTAATTAACACAGCATCACTAAAGCATTGCTGCACTGAGGAAGCTTTTCCAAAAATACGAATTTTTTAAGATTCAAATATGCACCAGGGTCTCAATTATTTAAAGTAACAAGAGAGACTCAATGCCTTTGAACTGTTAGCATTTAACCACTGAGTTGTCTGTCTACAGTCAGAAATCACATCAGGAAGAAAACCTGAAACAAGATCTGCAGCTCTTCTCGCCACTGCTTCTTGGTTCCAAGTTACAACTGGAAGAAATTATGTGAAAATCATCTTATGAACTCTTAGGTTTTGATAACATCTTCCATGCCTGCAATACTGTTTTAAAGCACGAAGCCACAAGACATATTTTGGAGTAGGAGCAATGTCTGATTTGTTTTTTCCTCTATTGGCACAACATTTCACGTTGAGATCAGCACTAGACAGATTCTTCAGTCTCCTAAGCTTTCAAAGCTCTGGATTTTCAGGAGCTCTCCTTACATGCAGACATCACAAGAGCATGGAGCTAATTCAAGGATCCGGACTTGTCTGTGATCTACCTGCCTGGGACACAGCCTCTGCTCTTCCAAACCTCACTTGGGGGGTTATTCTTTTTGTCAAAACGACTCCACATCATAACTGCCAGACCAAAGAGCAGAGTCTGATCCATTCCCACACAAGTCAGCGAAAGCCTGATTATCTCACTGCTGAAATCCTGGGGTGGGAGTTAGAGAACAGGATCCAATGGCTGTTATCAACTTGTTAATGCCAAAGCTTGATTTTTTCCCCCCTCCTTTTCAATATCTCTGAAAATTTATACCCTGTCACAGTCCTTGATAACAGTTTTGTACCACTTAAGCGAAGAAGTTTTAATATTCCGTGAGGTTTTTTTGCCCAGCACTTCTTTATTTATATGGAAAAAAAATATAAGATTTGATATACATTTTATTGTGAGAGGAAAAGCAGGAACATTTGCTATTGTGTGAACAAAAGCCGTGTTCCAAATAAGTGTTGCAATTGCATAATTATAATTTTTGGGGTAACTGCAACAGGAATGAATGGCATTGAAACTGAAGGGGCTTTACATTCTGCGCAGGTAGGTTTTTTTAATTTAATTTTTCTCTTTGCCCTTGATATTTAGGTTTAGGAAGATCTTAAAAATGGAACAACCAACAGCCTAATCCCTTGTCAGAAAAAAAGACCGTTTGTTTCTTTACACTTGCAAATGTATTCAGAGTGATAGTTTAGATGTATAATTATAAAGATTCTGAAAGATAATGAATTTAGTATTTTAAACAACATGCCAGATTTTAAATGACAATTACGGCTTTCTGTGGTTCAAGAATCAACATGCTGTTTTTCTTCTGTTGGATAAATACTCATCAGCATCACGATGGCATTCTGGCAGTAATTATTAGAGCTTAGTCAGAAATAGATTTCCATTATTACCTATCACAAATGATGCAGAAACCTGGATGGCATCGAGGTACAAAGCTTGAATATCCTCTGCTTGAAAAATAATCCTTCCTTCCCCCCCACTGGACGACTTCAGCCCAGGCTGGACACGTGTGTAGTTTGGAGATGTGGAACAACGCGGTCCTGGCACTGGTGCTTCCCCATGTCCAGGAGGGCATTTGTCCAACCAGGTAATGGTGCAGGAAAGGGAAGGAAAGGTGTGGGAAGTGGGGATTGCTTTTCCCATAGGCTCACTGAACTGGAGGTATGTTTTCCAGCTTTCCGACACGTTCCTATTTTATAACAGGACAGGATCAAAGCTGATAGACAGCCATATGACAGTATTTGCACACCTCGATGATGAGAATGCTCCTGTCTGCAGTGGGAGACAGATTCCAGGACTGGTTTTGAGCTGGAGCTCTTGACTTCTACCTGATTTGCCTGACAACCCAACTGTTCTGCTCCACCTGCACCAGGCAGTGTTTCTTCTCTGCTGTGCCATTCTCTAGTTGAGAAAACTTTCCCAACAAAAGGTTAATCAGAAGTGGTGCGTCCCTGTACATCCCAGTGCATTTTCCCAGAGTTCTGAAGAAAATAACCAAGAGAAGTTGCCATGGGATCCACGCTGTTTCTCCACAAGCATAGCAGGAAGCTCCAATTACCAGTTTTCTACATATAAACAAGCTCTTTGACTTTATCCTTTTCCCAAATTGCCATCTGCCCTCGTCTAAACTGTCACAGCGCACTGTTACGCACCATTTTATACCATGCCCAGTCAGAACATTTGAGGCTGTTTTGGCGCTTCTAATTACTGGTGTTGATAAAAGCAATTAGTTCTAGTGGGTGGCAATGACATGCAGATCTGTAAACAAATGGCATGGTTACTCTACACAGCCTATCATTGTCAGACGCAACTTGCTCTCCTGAGAGAACTTAAAAGCGCTCTGTCCTTAGCAGTGGTGTCCATTTGCTCATTCATACGGATTAGTAACCCAACCGTGACAGCGTCAAATCGACCAGCTTGAAAAAGGGAGCAAAGTCTACCCAACTTCCAGACAAGTCTACCCAGCACCTGAAAAGTGCTGGTTTGCATAAGCAAAACGTTTCATTGAACTTGAGGATAATGAGGAAAATTCAGTGAAAAATACTTGAAAGGAAATGGTTTCATTAGGTTTCCTTTAGAGATGGGAAGAAAACATATGCTTGAAAGTCTTTTACAAGTTAAGGTTTTGTTTTGATTTCTGAGACTCAACAGGAGGTTTCTTATTATTCTTTCTCCACCCCAGTAAAATTCTTGGCAAGGGAGATATTTTGGAGAGATATTTCTAAACCGTGTGGTTCTTTCCACTTTTTAGTGAAAAATCAACACGGAATTGTCCAAATTTCCTGCAGAGCCCAAATTCTGAATTTCAGCTGATGTTAATTAGCCCTTTTAATTACTGAGCCAAATTCAAAGCCTGGTGTAACCCTGCCAAAGTAACTGAGCTGCTCCAGGGGTGGGCTTGACTCTGTTTCTTCTGCAAAATGAAAGAAACTAGAAGGAAAAAAGTCGGTTTTCCATCCTAGACTTGAATTTTGTGCTGTTCTAGGCAAAGCATGTGGCCCACCATGGCTGGAATGGGAATTAGGTGCTGACAGGAGATGGAAGAACGCATGAAAACTGCTGGGACCTTCACTGCGGTTTTAGCCATGGGAAAGGGAGGCTGTGCAGGTCACCCACCTGTGATTAAGTGGCTTCTAGCACCTGCTGAAAGCTGTGCTCCAAACAGGATAAATTTTTAATCCCTCCAAATTGCCTCTGCAGCTGCAGAAGGTTTCTTTTACTTTTCTCAAATATTTATAAGGTGGGAGCAATATTCTGCAAGGAGAAAAGTTCAGCACTAAGAAATGAGATCTCCTCCTCCTAAGCAGCTGCCATTATTATTGGAGTTGTTAATGGATTATTCTTCATGGATTACCTTCAGAATGTCTGTGTTGGCTGTTTTTCCCGATGAGTAACCTGACTTTCCACACCAATGACCTGTAGATCTTCTGGTGGACTTTGAAAGGCTATGAAAATGCAGGCAAACCATCTTGTGACTCATATCACAAAGCTGACCCAGTCACCCAGGACCTCAGGACCCTGCCCAATGTCTTTTGCATGTAATCATTATTCAACTGCCCTCCAGCTGACTGGCTCTCTGGCATAAGGTCATAACATAAACTGCAAACAACCCTAAAGATTAAATTGTTGCTCTCTAATCTCTAGTTTTATTGTCTATTACAGTCTCTTTTATAGCCAGGATTTTTCTGCTTTGATTATTTAGTCAAACAACATGTTTTTTTCTCTCAAATAAGTTCTTTTTTCTCACTACTGGTTTCACATTTTCAATTAATGGTATTTGAAAAGATCACAGATGGGTGGACAGGCTTGGAGAAACCAAAAACTGACCTCTACCAAATTGTCCAAAATGTGTGAAGCAATCCTGTCTTTATTTTGATGTTAGATTAAAATGTGATTACTCACTTTTCCCAGCTAAAGCTTGTTAGAATTCTTTTAATTAAAAACTTTCTACTTTCTGTACAAGTGCTAAAAATTTTGAAATGTCATCTTTGAATTATCAGATTATTCTCCAAACTTAACCCTTCTTAGCTTAATTTTCCTCCAACCCGATTTTTTTTTCATGTTTCCATAACAAAAACTTCCTTGTAATTTAATTTTACTTCTCATGTATGTTTTTAGGTCCAGCCATTGAGAAACTGTGTGTGCTGCTGAAGCAGGTAGGAACTGATGTTTGCATTTAAGAAATGTAGAGAAGGCTCAAGCATAGATCCATTGCAATTATGAGAACCATGGTTTATTTGCCTTTTTGCTGTTCTCCTCTCTGACTGGAGCTCTCCTGGCCTACATCTTCCAGGATGTGGCACAGACACGATTTGTTACCTGTGCTCTGCTCGCCAACAGAGATGCCTCGTGGGATGCACAGCCTGACCTGCAACAAACACTACAGACAGTGGCAAATTAAGACACGATGCCAATGCCTATGAGGAACCAACACGACAATGAAATGCATAAAGTTATATATATAAATAAACCTAAAACCTAAATAATATAGATAACGTACATTATTTTAATCTTCCACTGAAAATTCCACTTCCTGATTGAATCCAGGTAAAGATCCAGTTTCTAATTCCTCAGGAGTAAATTCAGGACTAGAATCCTGCAATGAGATTTTGGATTGATTTGGATGCATTTCCATTGCCTTGAATTCTTAATCTGCTTCCTGCTTTCACAGCGTTGAAAAATTAAAACTGGTTTTTAAGTACCCCTCATTCCCTCAAGGGTCAGCATGTTATAGATGACTCCAAACCCAGGCATATGACGCTGTTTAAATGCCCTCAAGTCATCTCATCTAACATTGCAACTACCCTCCTTTTTACACTGTTGTAGGTGTATGTGGAATTTTCTCTAATTCCCAGCTGCTGCCACCCATGTTTATAACTCAGCAAAAGAATTTCTCACTCAGCCCTACTACGTTTCCACCTCACAACTTCTCAAATTTAAGCAGTGAGAAATTAATTTGAAAATCAGAAAAATTTCTTGAGATCGTTATTGTTAACAGGTAGCTGAAAAGAAGCACACCCGTGGCTATGCCACAGACAATGAGAGTCAACATTTCACCAAGTATTACAAAGAACTGATATATCTCTAAGACAGAGTAATAATGGTTAAAAACATCCCATTATGTGACATAATCCAAGACAGTTCCAAGCTTCTTTCACTATCTCTTTTGATCGGTTCTGGGTATAATGCTGTAATAGCTGCAGCTAATCTAAACACAGATGGGAAGCCATACCAAAACCAGTGCTAGCTTGGTTAGGTTAGTTTTCAGCTGGATCAGCTCCCTGTACGTTGGGGAGGTATGAAGGTATGGGACTGCACAACCAGGGGCAGGAAGACAGCATAAATGGCAGCCTCCAACACTCAGTTTTAGCTGCTAGGTAACCACAACTTCGAATTTATTAGTTCCCTTCTACTTCTGCTTGCATAATAGCAGACTTTGTGAAGGAGGGCTATGGTTTGAGAAGCATTTGAACTGTTACTGCTAAATTGGCTGGTCTGCTAGCAGAAGTGTCTAGGGTAGCAGGAATACTGCCAAAACATCACGACGTTGCAGCAGAACACTAACAGCATTTATCCAAGACTTGGAAATCACGTTGCAAAGATCATAGTAGGTTTGCTAAATGATAAACTTCTCGTTAGAGCTGCACTAGCAACTTCATTTCAGGCAGAAAATACCAGGGCCAGCCAATCTGGGAGGTATGGCTTTAGTCTCCTGTCTTACTCATACGCCACCAATGAACACCCACTATCACCCCACAGAGCAGAAGAAGGTGGCGAGAACCTCCTACTCAGCAGTATCCTGGGGAAAAGTGGTACGTATATGAACAACGTCACCCTATTGAAAGGAACATTTCATTTTACATTAGGCCAGGTGAGCAGGCTCCAGGACTTGGCTCTGATGTTCAAGTAGTCCCCTGGGTTGGAATGACTGGGGTACAAAGTACTTTATTCTTCTGTAACACCTGATGCTTTGGCTTCACCACTTCTGAGCTCAAATGTTTCTTTAATCTACTGTGTGGGCCAAAGGAGAATAATTTCACCCAGCTCTAAGTCTGTTATAACACTGCTGCTCAGCCACTTCCCTCAGCTGAGCCTGGTCCAAATGGGCCTGTAATTGCAATCAGAAAAAGGAACATCCTGCTACGGTTAACAGGGTGTTAATTATTAAAGGCTAAGGCCCACACAGTTATTAATATTACAGTGTGAATTCCTCTTCCTCATTTGAGGAGGAGAGGGGTCTCTGCAGGGCTGTTTAAGAATTGACAGAGGTAGTAACACGATTTGGTTCTTTCTCCACTGTTGACACAGTCACCAAAGTAACTGTGTCAAACAGAAACAAAAAAGGATGTGCTTCTCTTTATTGCTCAGCTTCCTCAAAGGCTTCAGTGCAGCACTTAGAAGAACAAAAGCACAGCTACGTATCCCTGGAGGGAACACAGAAATCCTGGTCTTCCTCTGGGACATCTAGAGGTCCTTCTGCATGCCCTGCTCTAAGAAACCATTTATGTACATACTTACTTTGAAAATGTCTATGGAATTTGTCTTGACCTAATTAAATATCTTGCTTTCTGTGAGATGACTGCATATGCTTAAGTGTTTTTGTATGGTGTAGCAGTAGTTGTGCCATGCAATCCAGAGAGACACAAGCTGCTCATAATAGCTTATCTGGCCATTAATCACTTCCAATTAGACAACAGGGACATTTATGGATACCAATTCTGGATCCTCCAGCCAACTTCCCTGTCACTAGTTTTATTTCCATAGGGCCTCTATGTGTGTCACTCTAAATCCTACCGCACAGTGAAGCTGTGGCAACGCTAACTTGACATGAAGTGGGCAGAATCTGAGAAGTCTGCAATAACTGCAGTGAGTTTTGCATATGGCAGAATGAAGAATTTGGGCTTCTTCCAACAAGACTAGATGAGAAGCCACTATAAATAATGCACCCTGTCTATGTAGAACAAAACCATGTTTTGCACATTTGCCATAACAAACAAGACAAGCCATATATGAATAAATAGTGGGTTGTTTTTATTTTGGGAGACAGAAAAAGGGAACGTGTTCCCTCTCCAGTTCCCCACCTTCTCTTCCCCTCTGCCTCCCAGTTTCTGCACTGCCTTTTTAGCCGTCACTCCACCACCACACTCACTCACAGACACAGTGAGCGGTTCCCAGTTGGACCCCATCAACTGGTTATTTTTCAAAAGTGAAAACTACCTGAGATTTCAGCCTCACGTTGGCTCCATCTCCTGCCCTTGACAGCTTACAGAGACACCAAGGTTTAGTACCACCCGCCTGACAGCTCAGAGCAATGAACAGCTGTTGGCAGCTGGACTGAGGTGTCCCTCTGTAGCGCATCTTCTGCTGGGGATCGCTGCCACTCACATGGCACCACACAAGAGCACCCCAAAGCACGTTTTCTTATCAAGAAGACTCATTCAGAGTAGGTCAAAACACAGATCACCCAGACCCTGCAAAATCCAGACCTTCAGAAACATATTTTTTTTTGGTCCCAAATTGAGAGTCAAAGATGATGTTTTCCCAGGGACAGCATTTGAGAGGCTTTTGAAAAAATATTATTTGAACAAATACAAAAATGTTACTTTTCCCACAGAGTAAAGACCATTATGTTTCGAGAGTTGAAGTCACTAGGATAAGAAATGATAAAATTAAGAATTATTGTGAAGTTGCATATCCATACAAACTAATGAATTAAATCAATAAAACAAAAACCAAGTTAAATTGAAATTATAAAGTCAAACGGAGCGATTTACATTTTTTTCCCATTAAAAATTCATTGAGCAGCGACACGTGCCATGAAATGTTTCGAATTCGACAAAACTGCTTTTTTTTCTCAATGGAAAACTTCCATCCAAACGTTTCTGACGCGGTACATGGGTGGTTTGATAACGTTTCCTTGCAACAGCAGTGCCACCCACTGGCTGTTGGCAGTGCTGGCTTTGCACAAGAGCTTCACACAGGAACACTCACAACTCACTCTTCATTTCTCTAAGTAAAAAAAAGGGCTCTGGTCTTGTCCTGCAATCGCGGCTGACCAAAATACTTCAATAGAGGAGCTGCCTCTTCTCTTCCAGAGCCTGCTAAACAACAGGACGGTGTTAGCCAGCTTGTGACAGCAATGACAGCGCTGCAGAGGATGGTGTATTGCTAATATTCACCATCATTACTACAGCAGAGGACTGCTACCCTGTCTCCATCTCCATAATAGAACATGAAAGGCAGCTGGAGTGTCATATGCCAGAAATCATTAGGATACTTTATCTTCATCTCTGCTGATCAGTTAGTGCCCAAAACCATAATGAAGCCGGTACCAGTAAATTGGAGATGTAAATGAACACATTAGCATCTACCTGGTTGTTTCAGGGAGTACAACACAAAGGAACAACAGGAAGATATGCCACCTCCATTCACTGCACCTTCACACAAAATCTCCCTTATCCATCCCCTAGAAAAAGAAGTCTCAATGGCATTTACAGCACAAATTACATGGGAATATTTGGTAGGAGGTACACATAGCATACACTGCAAACTGTCAGCAAGAACAGAGATGTGTGTGAGCAAAGCTCCTACAAGTGCAGGAATTCTATTGATAAAGGGGTTTTTCTTGTAATTGTGGGCAAATCTGAAACATTTAAAACTTTTCAGGCAAAACAATTGCAATTAAAAACATGCTGAAACCATTAATTTGGACAAAGCTGAAACATTTCATTTTGCCTTCCCCAGACATCACAAACTAATCAAGACAGAAGTGATTCAGCCTCAGGACAACAGAGCCTTCTGAATAGGACATATATATTTGATCTTCATTTACTAGATTTGGCTCAAAGAATTCAGCTTTCATTTCTGATTCAGGATGAGGACGCAGTTTCCAGCTCTGAATTTATTGCACAGGAATTTGAAGTTTTGCTCAGTTCTTGTAGCACTTCACAACACCACATCAAGCCCCTGGAGCTACCCAAAAAAAGCTACTAGGGCTACTTTAAACATGAAATAAAGATACTGAAATACTGTCCAGTAGCAGCAAAGAAGGTGAAGCTCTTACAAGCTCTACCAAGGGCATCTATCCAAGCTTTACCTGAATGAAGATGTCTGAAAGAGTTGGCGATGCCAATTTTTGGAATACCATAAGAACAACAACTACATGGCATCAGATCAAAGACACATGTAGCTGTATTCTCCTCTGACTATGGGCAAGACAGGCTGCCCAGACAAATACATGTAACAAATCAGAGAGGTGATCCAATCCCTTTTGAGACGTCTGAGCTTCCTCAGGCAGTCAGTGGTTCCTTGACTTCTGCAGCCAGGTCATTTTGGCTTACCTAGCCAAGTGGCTTTTAAACAATCTCTCATGGATTTCCTTGAGAACATTTAGACTTCTGACTTCTACAGCATCCTGTGGTACCAAGAGCTGCAGTTTAATCACACTTTGTATAAAACATTAATTCCTCTTCCTTGTTCTGAACCAGCAATCTGACAATGTCACTGGGAACCCCTGTGCCTTGTGTTACAAAAAGCAAGAAAGTAATGAATAACTATTCTCCATGTGCCTTCTCCATCTCCTTCATGATTTTATACATCTCAGACCTACTCCACCTCAAGCTGATAAATTCTGCCCTGTTTAACTTACCCTCTATGTAAGCCATGCTCTGCCTCTGAGCATCTCTGCTTTTGTACAGATTTTCTGTGCTATCCATGTGTGGTCTGGTGGCAAGCGCTTTGCGCAGCATTCCAGCCAGCTATGGGGGCACCACAAGCATGTTCTCTGGTTTTATTCTGATTTCTCTATTCATCCCCACAATTCTCTTTGCCTGTTTAACTGCAGCTAGCACTGAGCTGTATTTTCAAAGAGCCACCTTCACCGTGACATCTATGTTGCATTTTGCTCTCTTCCATGCGTTCTGCCGGTGCTGTCAAGCAACCAGCGAAAGCCTGGATTAGGTTCAGGACACTAAATCCTTGACTGGAAAAATGGCCACAAGCTGTAGGCTGCCTGGTGTTCCTGGATGAGCCCGGTATCGTTATCACTTCAGTATATTCAAGTGGCAAATAGAATCAAAAGCCACGAATAAGCAGCAGGTCATACTCAGGGCCCAATTCTGCAAGCATTTTTAAGCATAGCATTTCACTGATTTAGGCTTTAATAACTTGGTTGTAAATTCTCACAGTATCTGAGATATCATTTGTAGTCCTATGGTGATAATTTCTTCACTAAAGAAATCCATTGCATGAAGCAGAGTGCAAGAACTGCCGATTTTTAAATGAACTCAGTGCACTGATGCACACTTTGTCACTATGTTGTTAAGTGGCCAATAAAACCATGCAGAATCTCGGGTCTGATAGCAGTTTTCCAAATATTTTCAATAACGGATATTGCTTTGTTACATTCTCCTGCACTTCAGTAATCTGTGGGATGCTGCATTGAGCACATTACAGCCTGGTTACCTTCCAGTGAAAATGCACTGGATGAGTATCGCGTGCCAGAGGTCCACTCAGCCCACTGGACCATATTCAACCCAGATGTAGATCTACTGCAATGGACTCGTCAGAATGAAACAG
>NW_010164317.1:68460-155904 GCF_000695765.1 Mesitornis unicolor | reverse complement strand
CCAGGGAAAGAAGGTGATTTTGTTAATATTGTTATTTGCAGATCTGTTTCTGCTTTGATGTTGGGTCAGCTGTTTTCCTTTTTACTAAATTTACATTTTTCCTTGTTTCCAATATATTTGTTACATTCATGGTAAGGGAAATCTAAACACAACACTAAATCAGAATTCTGAAGCAGCTTTCCGTGGATGTCAGGAGATTTACAACAACGTGCAGGTTTTTCCTTTTCTCTCTCATTGTGTGGTGTGCCCTTTCTCTTCCCTTATTTCAGTGTCTGTATCAAACTGCAGACACTAATCTGCATTTTGTCTCCCTCCTACAGCTTTCCGTATGCGCTACAACCACTTCTGTGCAGCAACTCTGCCTTCCACCTGCTTGTGCCAACAACTCCATAGCCAGACCCAGAACGGCTGGCTCTGGAGTAACTCTTCAAAGCTACAAGGGGCTGCTCAAGAGTTGCTTTCTCTCATTCCTTCAATCATTTATTAACACGACCTTGCACAGTGGATTAGCTGATTTGCCATCTGACTTCCATCCAAGTCACAAAGCAAACTGAGAAATGACATGCACAGAAGCAGGCTTCATAAAATGGGAAGCCTCTTTTTCTGCCTCCTTTCAGTTACTGCTCTGGTGGCAACTCTGCCCTCGAATCCCCCAGCTCTGCCGCTCAGAGCACAGTTTACACACCTGTAAAATACAGTCTGCAACTCTCATCCACGTCAGAGATCAGATAAGATTTTTTGAGTTGACTCCACAACATTACCATTAATACATAATTCATGATTAATAGCAGCCACCTGAGACTCAGACTCTATTATGAAAAGCACACCAAACATTATGAGAACCAGTCCTTGCCCCACAGAGCCTGGCAATCTCGGCAAGCAAATACTGGAAACCAGTAAATAGAAACTCAAAGGGGGAAAGGATTGTCCAAGAATTTACAGCAGGTCAGCATTACAGTCCTGCCTTTCTCACCACAGTAATCACTGCCTTAGCTTCGACTGTCACTCAGGGCCCATTTTTGTCCTCTTGAAGAGCCACTTCATATTTTGTTACTGTTTAAAGTAGCAGGATCAAGCTGCAAAGAGGCAACACTGAATGTCTATGTGTGAGTTAATTGGGCTACACTTTTAATAGGAAGCGTTCGGCTATTAAAATATCAGACCTTCAGTTATTGAGCTTTACTGCATATTTCCCATAACACAGAGGGTGGTTCTGATGTCTCTGCAGAAACTTTGTGGTGTCTCTTAGGTGATGTTTTCTCAGAATACAAACATAAAAGAGAGGTGAGATTTCCTACCGCAGATTAGTTCGGCGTGAAGTCTTCACACGTCGGTATTTTTCCCCTCCATTAATGAGATCCCCTGTCAGGTTTAGACAGTTCTTTAGATTCATCAGCTGAAGAAAGGGGACATTTTTGCTGACAGCCTAGATTCTAGCCCGCCTCTTCAAAACTGAAGGCATTAATATTAGATATAAACAGATAGCTGTAACATCCTGTCTGTCACGGGAGCCAACTCCGGTGACATCTTTAGGAGACCCATTACTACCAGCTTCCACTGAAGCTTTCTATGTCATTCTGTAACGTGCACACAAATTGCTTGGTAGCATCACACTTTGAGGAAGAGCCTCTCAAGGCAACCTTTGGGACATCAGTTTAGACTTGTACTCTCCATAAATCAGAAAAGGGTGTAGCCTTTCCATTCAGGGCAGTCTCAGAAAAGCATATTCCTCTCCAAAAAATAATAAATCATTCAGAAAGAGGCAGATACACAAGAATCTATTATTACCGGTAGATAAAACTAAATAATGCTCCAGAGTTCTCCAGTAACAGCATCATCATCTGTCAGCTCCTTGGCCACATTCATCAGCCTGTTTACATACCAGCTCATACAAATCCTGCCTTTTACACCCTCTGTCTCCTCCCCTTACCCTAAGAAATGCATCAACATTCATCCCTACAACTATTTCTTTCGCCCTTGCAATACAAAATGCTTTCGTCCATAGTGGAAGTGGTGCCTGACTGCCCCAAACCAAGCTCCAGGCACTGTTTGGAAAAGGGCCACTTGACACCAGCCTTAACAGCGTGAATGTTAAGGATGGCCAAGTGTTAGCGTGGGAGCCCACCTAATTTATTATTAGCACAGATGCAGTCATTGAGGCCCAGGCAAGAGACTGGGAGCATGGTTCTCCCTTGTTATTAATACGAGAGACAGGTAATTATCTCACTGTCTGCAGGCTGGAAAACAACAAATCAGATTCTGAAATGTGTTCAGCACTTAGAGCTGGGGTCAGATTTTTCAAAAGAGCTCTTCATCTAGTCAGGTACTAAAATAAGTGACCAGCTTCTCATAAAAGCATGCCAGACACTGAGCTCTTTTGAAGAGTATTTCCAATTAGAGATCATGATGAACATGCAAAAACCTGCCCCAGAATCTTCAGCAAAAGAACTGCTTTTCAGACATAGCTATAGCTGTAAAAAGTGTCCCAAAACCTAGCCATTTCTCCAGGATCACAACGGTCGAGATCAAGAAGTGGATTCACTATGTCAGAGATAGAAAGATTTTGCAGGAAATAAATTAAATTAAATCATTATTATTGAATGAAACCCCCCAGAAAAAGAAAAAAAAAATTTTTCTATGAGGTGACCTGCACAGAAAGAATCGCTTGTATAAATATATAAAAAGCAGATATAGTGTAACCTTTAGGAATCCAAGAACCATTTGTCCTCACTAAGTTTAACACAGACACCTTCAGCTAGCAAAAGTTCTAATTTTGATCTGCAAAGAAGCCGTATTTAATTGGAAGCACACTTCTGCCAATTCTGTCATGAGAAGCTCAACACAGATTTTCAAGCCATTACAGAGAGAATAAATGGTGACGCTTAGGTAGTGCCTTTGAATCTAAGTCCTTCAATTTGGTTTTATTTCCCTCTTTAAAATTAATGATATATTCCATGTGTCTGAACGGGAACAGAAGTTAAGCAAAGACTATAGCTGTTTCTAACTGTTCACTTGCTCTAGAGATTCAAACCATCCATCTTCCCATAATTGCTCTCATGGTACAGAGTTCTTTAAAAACACTGTGTTAATTTTCACTGCTATCTGCTTGCATTACTGTATTTATTTCAGGTACTTGGGTTGCTGAGTGTACTAGAAGCACAGGACAGCACTGCTCTGGGTCCAGAAAGAGAAGGCTGGCACTGGTTGTCGGGCAAGCAGGATCAGGCCTGGGATGTTTCCTAGCTGGCCATGCAATGAAAATTGCTCCTTGCCATTGTACCTGTTTGAGAAAAGTTCTGTCTGGTTCCACCAAGGAGTACTAGAAAATAACTTTGAAAATGCAACCTTTTATAAACATCACATCCACTGAACTGCTCAGTAACAAGACCTGTTAGTGCTCTCTCCCATGGAACCTCCAGAGTGGAACCTGCCCTAAGTTCAACACTAAGAGCATTTGGAAAACAGTTCCTTAAGCCTTGCAAGACAGGAAAAACGTTCAAAAGGGTGATTAAAATCAAACATTCCTGAAAAATATTGAGCAAAAAGGAAAATACTATCTTGTTATAACAAGAAAAATTAACTCCTCTCTGACAAATTATATGCCAGTGTTCAACGTGGCTCTAACCAAGGCTGTGAAAGCACATAATATGATTACTCTAGCACAATGATTAGCTAGTAATTAGTACTGGCCTATCTTACATTAGAATCCTAGCTTTTCGTATACGTTTTTATCTTTACCTACATTCATTTAGTACAAAAGCTGAGACATGCACATCATGGAAAATAATTAGGGCATGGATTTCAGCTTAGCACTTTGCAACAGTGCACTACAGTCCAATAACTGGAATAGAATTTGACGTGTAACACAAGGGCTAATTCACATTATCTATACGCTAATTATTAATTTGTTTCTTTACCATTTAATTAAAAAGCTATCTGCTATATACTGCCATCTGTAGACAAAATAAGGTTCCCTTATTCCATGGAACAATGTTTTTGGTCATAGCTGCCGGTTACCCCTCAATATAACTGGGTTTATGCCTGCAGATGAGGAGGGGCAGGCAGGGCAGATTCAAATTGGAGTTTACCTGTTGGAATCAGTTACAGATGCAGCAGCATGGGGAAGCTCATGGCACCAGGGCACTGCTGTCTCACTGAAGCACTGCCACGACCAACAACATTGAAAAAAATGTATTTGTGATGCTAAGGGGTGAGAAGAGGAAAATTTCAGCTGCTTCCAGACTTTGAAGGGATGCATTGCAAAGGAGGATAGCAGAGAATCTGCCCACTTCCCCAGCAGCAATTCCTTTATCACTAATAAAAACCCTCACATTCTAACAGAGTGAATCTTCAGCTAGCGCAAACTATTCCAGTTCCATTAAATCTTCAAAAGGACTTAACCACGATCTCAAATTTCAAAGTCACACGCAGGCACTGTGGTCACAGAATGTGTCCTTCTGCGTCCCTAGTGTGAAGTCTTTCCCAGTTGTGTCTTCCAGTGGGTCCAAAATATTCTGGCTGCCTAGGAATAAATACCATAAACTGACAGGTGAGCAATGCTATTCAGACCTGGCATTGCGAGCCCCTCAGGGGCAAGCCTGCTGTACTACTGTTCTGTAGCATTTCTAACCTCTGACCCTTCACAGTGCACGAAAACATGACCAAGAAATGAACTTCCCTCTTGTTCACCATAAATAGCATGAAACACAGACCAGCACATGGAAGCTTCGGTCCCTGTTGCTGGTGGTACCAGAGTTTGTGACCATACACACAGGGACAGACATTTGCTGGAATCTCACAAAGATTCTTGGTTAATGTTTGAGTGTGGCACTCCCCAAACCTCCCCACAACAAAACGTGCAGCTTTGTGTGAGGATGGCACATGGTAACTGAGATAATCCCGCATTACTTACAAAGCCTTGCACTGCTGCAGTGCTTTCCAGTTGATTTTCAGAGCATTGCATAAACATTCTTGCTAAGCCAATCAAGCTTTTGACTCAAACACTGTGTCCTTATTCGGTTGTTCTTCCCTTCTCTTCTTTAGTATATGGGTCACAGATGCTCAACTCTCTGTGGTTCTGTTACCCATGTGACTTACTGTAAGCAAAGAAACTTTTGATAAAACCTTGGCAGATCCTATTAATACACAAGGTGACAAGAATTCGTGACCCAGAAGAGGAGCTATCATTTGCTGGCAAACTCTTGAAAACTACTCATGCTCCTAATGTAGCTCCTCTCTAAGAATAGAGCAGCACTGAAAACAAGATCTGTCAATTTGCTTTTCCTGCCTTGCTGGTGTAAGTTTGAAATCCTGGAGCAAGGCTCCCGAAACATCGCTTCATTGCAGCCACCAGAATGGACACCTTCCTGTGACAGGAGGTAAGCATCTGCAGAGAAAACTCATGGGAGAGATGCTAACGGTGGCAATAATGAGCTCAGCTATTGAAGAACAGTTTTGACCCACACGCTAAGAGCCACCAAACGCCATGTAACTGCTGTAAAGTGATTGGAATTTATTTTTGAGGAAGTGTTCTAATATTTGACATTAGGAGTTTCTATTATGGGGCTGAAGAGAACATTTTCACTGTGGTGAAAAATGACACTTCTGATGAGAGCCTTTAATTTCCATTCTGTCTGTTTGGTGTTTATCTCCACAAACAGCAGGCACATTGTTCATTCACCCCATGACACATTTTTCCTGAAACACTTTTTCTTGAACAATAAAATGTCTGATAAGGGGGAGAAAAAATTACAGTATCTTCCCACTGTAGCATATTGTTGTCCTTGAAGAACAAGATTAAACCTCCGTCCCATAATTTTGCCATCAAGTCACCCAAGTTATTACAGGAAAAACCAAGAATATGTTAATTGTATTACTTCAACTAAGAACGCTGCTGGTTTTCTTACTTGGCAAATATCACCAGAAAAAAATCAAGTGGTTACCTTCTGTGCATGGCTGGCTCAATTTTTTCTGGAAATGACTAGAGGAAAATGTGCAAGATTTTAACCACTTCATTAGGACAAAAAATAATGACATTCCAGATAATTATACTGCCTCCAAAACAATTTGAGATGCTCCTGACCAAATGGTTTCCAGGATTCTGCTCACTGTTGCAGAAAACCAAGCTCCTGCAATGACTGCCAATTAAACAAATGGTGACCCAACAGCCTCTCCTCCCTCTCTGTACACAAATGCGTCCTGAACATAAGGAGCTGAGGCTCAGGCTGGAGCATCACCCAGCACCTGTGGTCTGCATTCACATTTCACTGACTTCGACAGGTAAGCTTTAGCTCAGAATTTGGCTCCTGGACTCCATCTTGTTTAATGTCTCCTCTCTGATTATTAATCACCTTGTATCAGTGCTCTAATCCTTCAACTGCCTACTTCTACTCTTCTTAATTTCTGCTTCCTTTACTTTTCACTAACAAAATGAAACACTGTGAAAAAGGCATACATTATATGTAAATTATTAGTGCTCTAATCCTTCAACTGCCTACTTCTACCCTTCTCAATTTCTGCTTCCTTTACTTTTCACTAGCAGAATGAAACACTGTGAAATAGGCATACATTATATGCAAATTATATGTGTTATATATAAAATGTATGCCTTTGTCACAGCATTTTTACCCATTATATATATATATACACAAACACACTCCACCACCCTCAACATGGGCAAATACTAAATCATCCAGTAATATAGTGACCACATGACTACTGGGTTTGGAGACACTTCGGGCAAACGGAGATAGAATCATAATTTGGTTTGGGTTGGAAGGGACCTTAAGGCTCATCCAGTCCAACCCCTGCCATGGGCAGGGACACCTCCACCAGCCCAGGCTGCTCCAAGCCCCGTCCAACCTGGCCTTGGGCACTGCCAGGGAGGGGGCACCCACAGCTTCCTTAGGCAACCTGGGCCAGTGCTCACCAACCTCACAGGGAATTTCCTCCTAAGATCCAGTCTAAATCTCCCCTCTTCCAGTTTAAAACCATTCACTCTATCACTACCTGCCCTTGTAAAAAGTCCCTCCCTGGCGTTCCTGTAAGACCCCTTCAGTAACTGGAAGGCTGCAATAAGGTTCTCCTGGAGCCTTCTCTTCTCCAGGCTGAACAGGCCCAACTTTCTCAGTCGGATACCTGAGGTGAGGGTTGCGTGTCAGAGGGCAGATATTCTGTTCTTCCAAAATGCCAGGTGTCTTTGTTAAGTGTCTGTCAGAGAACAAGAGGGAACTGCATTACCCCAAATTCCTTAGCTCTTTTTAAAGGCTTGGTTTATGCTTTACTGGTCACTGTCAAGAAGATCAGCCTGGAAAGTTCTCACTCTCAGATTTCAGCAGTGGGAAGTGTTCTGCACTGTTCTGCTCTCTCTGCAAGGAGGTGGTGAGAAATATCAGCAGCTCCCAAAAAACACATTTGCAAATTATGATCTGGCTCTAGTACAGCTCAGGCACAGCAACATTTCTTGTTGCAGTCCATTTAGCATGACACTGCAAGCTGTAGGAAAACAGGCCTTGGAAGTTCATTATCATCAGGATCCAGCTAAAAAATATTTGGAACGGATCCTGAAATAATTACAAGAGTATATGAATAATATCACAATTAACAGGAACGGGTTGGTGAAGGGTTTCTCTCCTGCTCACCTCTAGAAGAAGAGATATGAGCCTTTTCTGAAAAAAGTATCATCAACCTTCAAAATCTGCCAAATTATATTATGAAAAATTAAACCTGAGATTCTCATTCAGATATTAATAAAACAAATATATACATCCCACTGTCTATCTGGGAGTCACTACCTCATTCCCAATGGTGACCCTTCTCCGGTACATTGTTTTTCATTTAGCTTGACATTGTTCATTGCTTTAAAGATGACTGGCATCTAAAATACAGCCCAGTTAATCTCACTAAATTCTACCCTATCCATTCATCGCGCAGCATTGTTTAATGAAATCTGAACTTTTTTTAGCAAGGCTGCAGAACCATGACTGATGAAGTCTTATTGGAGTCTTGGCACTGCAACACGTGGTGGTGAATGCTAAACAGTGAATAGGTGAGGAGGAGAATGGGATTTTGTCTCCTGAGGGCCACACTCCTGCTTTATTTCCAGGCAAGAGTGCAGTCACTTGAAGAGACTGTAAGTGTTTTTCTTTCAGTAGAGGCTGGAAGGACTCAACTTCTAACAGTGTAAAACAAGCCACGTTGGCATGGTGTCAAACACTGCAGAGAGCCTGATGCCCTTCTGTCACCTCCTATATCAGCTCATAAAAGGAAGGAAAGACAGAGGACCCCAGAGCCAGCACCGTCCTTTCTATTCACTATTGGAGTGGAGAAAGCAAGCTTAAGGAATAGTGGAGGGAGATAAAATATAATATCAACAAAGAGAAGTAAATTGTAACATTACAATGCTGGAATAGTATGAATTTTTGTAAGTTTTATCATGAGATACAGCTATGGACAGCGTCAACAAGCAGTATTACCATCTGGAGATTGTGGCAGCAGGTAAAACCTCTTTCTTCTGCTTCCCTCATTGTGTTTTAACCAGAATTTCACAAATGTGGTTCTTGGTCTCAGGACTGTCTCTCTCACTTAATGGTCTGAGATAACTAATTAATATTTGTGGTCAGAAATCAATCAATATTTAACAAACTGGGAAATTATGCAGGGTATTTCTCAACACGCAGAAACCCAACCAAAATGCAGTGGTATCACATGCTTGAATCCATTCTGTCAATTGGAAACCTCTGCTTTTGATCACGTAATCTCTTCCATGTAGCCACAGCTGCTGCACCTGTGGATGCAGACCTTTGCCCTGTGCAGCACAGAATTCCAGTGGACACACAGATAAATGCTCTTGAAGGCAAATACTCAGCACAAGTTTAATCACAGGAATCAAGGCAAGCTGCTGTCTGTCTCTTGATACAGTCACTGGTTTATTTCATGCTTAAACCTGGGACATGGAGCTATTTATCAACAGCAATTTACTTACTAATTTTAAGAGCCAAAACCTATTTGTGCTCATACCATTACGAAGTGTTCTTACTGACTTACGCTCTGAAAGTTCTCCATGGGATCAGATTTCTACTGTGTTGGATGTGCAAAGCAATTCAAAGGCATCCCAGAGATGCACTGCAGACTACACCCACTTTCATTATGCTCACTAGAAGCAAGATTACGAGCGATATAAGAAAACACCATGCAGAATCCTTAAGACATATCCACAGAGGAATATCCCTTTACTCTTATGATAAGGGATAGACAAAATCCAGTTATCCATTAACAACAGCATACACAGTGAAAAAGGCTTTGCATTTAACTTCACAGAACACTGGTCTTTGCCATCCAAAGTCAACCCTTTCCTGAACTACCTGGTATCTGGATGCTGTTCCAAATATACTAATATAGATGACCAATAAGCAAATGAAGAAGGGCAGAGCACAGCTGGGCACAGAACATACATGGCCAATAATCTAGTGGATTCCCTCTCACTCCATAAAACAAAACAAAACAAAACAAAACAAACAGATTTTGAACAGACCAGAACATTAAAAAGAAATAAACCTCCCAACACTATCAAAGCAAACGATTTCTGGTGAACGACTCCTGAACGTTCCACATCTTGGGTATATTTTTTCCCCCTTGGTATTCAAATTTTCAATCAGTTGGCACTGGACAACAAGATTATGTGTTCTCATGGTTAGATCAATCTACAGAGAGAAAAGCTGCTGGCATGAATACTCATGGTGGTGAAAGCAATGTTGTTTTATTTATTTCCTCTATCCTTTCCTATTAAACAACAAAAAAGGAAAATTAAGTAAACACTCCTGTCACCACAGTCAAAGACTCAGAATAATAGCAGAAAATTAAATACACGGGAAAACACAGCTGAAGAAAATTGGTTTAAAGATTTAAATAAGTGCTAGCCAAGTTTTGCTTAGCTGTGGTTCAGATTCATAAACCCAATTTCAGGGGAGTAGGAAGGAAGCGATCATGGATGCTATCATTTGCAGTTGGGTCCAGCAGCAGTGAGGCTCGATTTGGCTTGCACTGAGTCTCCCAGTGTCCAAAATAGAGCGTGGATGGTGCAGTACTCAATCCACATCAGGGCAATTCAGATGCAGAAGCATCGAGAGCTCACAGCCTGACACAGCTGAACCTTGCCAGGTAGCCAGTGAAAGGCTCTTTTGGACAACTCTTCAGAGAGTGACAGCTGGTGAAATCCAGCGGGGTGAGGATGATTCGTATCAACTAAGGACCTGGCTCATCATGTTGATCATTTTTGAAAGCATTTACAAAAGCTATAAAACAGTATGGCAGGCCACTGAAAAGGGCTTTTGTCTTCTAAATGCTCTTTCCAGAAGGAAGCAGTAATAGAAGACAGAGCTGTGATACATTCGGTGCTCAGTAAATATTAACAATTAAATGTAGACTGTGAAGTTTTACTAATTTCTAAAAAATTTATCAGTTCACAACACAATCCATCACTTAAAGTCTAAATCCCCTGGCAAGAAATCAATACAGCATGAGTCATGACCTTGAATACATCAATCTCTTACAAGGAACAGAAGAAATTGCGGTAACGCTTAAATAATTCCAGTGCTGTGGTGCGCTTTGAAAGCTCAGAGTTCTTGTACTGAATCCCATAATTAAAACCCAGCATCTTTTCTTTGTTTGGACTTGACAATACACAAACCAGACCCTTGTGTACATTGCAGCCTGTGACTCTGCTCAGTTCAAACCTACATGTTGAGGTGAAGAGCAGCCCTCTGATCACTGCAGCCACCCGTCACAAAGCACCGCTCCACAGAGACTCAGCATGAGGGCTGAGCAATGAAGAGGGAACCCCACATCTACACAGCCAGCAGAACAACCAGTCCACCTCACCAAAAATGCTTCCGAAAGGTGAAGATGTGTCCTGGTTTGAGCTAAACAGAACTAATTTTCTGTTCAGTGATTTTACTTTTCAGCTCAGTCTCTTCTCAGTGGCTGAACTTGCTGAAACCAGCAGCATGGTTTTCCAGACAGTGTGCACTGCTACAAGTGATCATCACAAGGCCACTGTCTCACCATGGGGGCTGTGTCTGCACCTACAGGGAGGAGTGGACACAAACCTGCCCAGCGAGGTATTTCATCCCACATGCATCATACTCAGTGTAAAGTTGAGGGATCACCAGGGTCTCAACCCTTCCATCTTGGACCCTTCCTTCCCTCTCCACCCCTGCAATGGCCCCAGTCCCAGCAGACCCTGCTGCTTTGGCTGCCTCTCATCCTGATCCCTGTGTTCCTGCATCGGCTCCCACTGCTGCTGGGTCCACACTGGGACTTTTCCAGTGCTCCCAGAGCCTCTGGTGCAGTCATTGTCATTGGGGGAGGATTTTATATTGGTTTTATATACATTTGTACAAATCTGTATACATTTCAATATTTTCCTATTTACATCATTATCCTGTAGTATTAGCACTATTGTTTATTAAATGTTAGTTTTCTTTTCCAACCCATAAAGTCTCTCTCCTTTATTCTATTTTCTCTTCTCTTCCAGGGAGGGGAGAGGGTTTAACAGAGAGCGTCTGACCAGGGTTTAGTGGCCAGCCCAGCCCTAAACCACGACAAGATGGCTCAAAGCCAAGAATGCCATATAGGGGAAGATATAAAGAAGTAAGGCCTTGATTTCCTCAGTGTTTCAATTTAGAGACATGTTTTTTTATACTCAGTATGCAAGAGATGCCACAGATATCCACTCAGTCATACCTATTTGTTGATGCATTCAAAGAAACAACTCATAATTAACTCCTAACTCAAAGCTCCTCCTCATTTTTCCTGCTATGGCCAGCAATCCCAAACAAGCACGCAGTCCCATGCATTAGATACTGTCACGGTCCTGACAGGTGCCTCCAAGAGACCAGGGACCAGTCAGCCACCTATGCCAACAGCAGGTTGACAGCTGGGGAGGGGTCAGACATTTGTGCCTTCAACGTCAACAGCAGCGTGAACATACTGGCTGAACAAGAAGGGTCAAGCTTGGGTGTTTTAGTTTGCTATGCAGAATTACTTGTTGCTGAGGTATTGTATTTCTTCATTCTGTGTATAGCCTTAGGTATCGACAGCTCCCTCCACACATCCTGAATGCTTAAGTCACCCCATGGCTAGAGTAAATGCCAAGGAGGCCCTGCAAGGGCAGCCAAGTGCCACTATCCAGCTGGCTGAAATACTTTTATTTTAAATAAATTAACTGGCTGCCTTCCACAGAGGTAGGGGAGGGTAGCCACTCGAATGCTCTCTGCCCTCAATCTTTCTGCGTGCATTCAGGTTTGGATGGCTGTTCTACGAGAGTTGAGTTGCTCCGGCTTGCTGACAGCTATACAATAACACAGCTAAATGGATATGGGTATGGATGAAGGATGCCAAAGAAGTATATTTGTGTTTCAGAGGTGGAACTTTAAAGGCTAAATTTGTAAACTTGTAACTCCAATCATTACTGGAAAAAGGAAGATTTATTTTTTTCCCCAGTAACACTGGGAGAAGGCAGGAAACCACTTCTTGAGGAAAGGATAGCAGGCTGGGATCTGGACCTCTGAGGATCTGCAGCTGATCAGTCTGGCAACCCCGAGCACATTCTTGGGCCTCTGTCTCACTCTTCTCCTCCCCAGGTATTCACACTTACTTGACAAGTGTTACCTTTTTCAGAAAGTTTTGAGTTTCTTAAGTAAAAACTTCAATGACTTTATTACATTATTTTTTCTCCATCTCTGCCAATTTTTGGGTACCTCTACTATAAATTACTTGAATATCATGAAGAGCTGTTAAAAAGAATCCTGCTCATTTGCTGCTATTGTAATGATCGTGTATTGGTGATAAACATTCAAAGAGTATTTTATAAATTGTGACAGTGGAAGGTAATTTTCTACACTATGGCTGAGATAAAAGGCAATGATGACTATAATGCATTTCTCTAAGTAAATATAAATCACAGCAGCTGTTTTGGTGTTTGGCTTAACTGTTTCACAGTTTCAGTTTACCAACTCCTGCAGCAAACATCTGTATTTCTGTTTGGATTAAACTGATACAGGAGGCCCCACTAGAGAGAGCTACTTCTCTCATACAAATACTATGTGGATCATAGTGGATTTTGGGGTTCCTTGATATTTTTTCATTTTTTTATTATTCAACACAAAGATCTAAGTCCTGTCATAGTGAAGAAAGCTAAATTACCCAGATAAAAATTGGGACACCTTTTAACATTTAAAAAAAAAAAATTGTGAACTTAAATTGAAACCTTTACTATTTGCTATTGCCAAGATGAAGATATGCCAGGGGAGATGTACACAGACATGCACTTTCATTTCATCCCTCTTCTCATAGCACTAGATGGATTTTTTTTCCCCTCAAAGACAGAAACTAATATCTCACACATACAATAATGGAACAAGAACTAGGATATGAACTGGAGACATTTTGGCCTCCAAACAATAACTTCTCTGGACGAACTAAATGCCTTTGACTCAGTCAATAGAACATTTCTATCTATAGAGGACAATCACACCCTCCAGCACAAACGATAACAAATGTAATGTCTGAGCTGGGAAAAAAGACAACAGGAAGGTGGACTCATCAAATTACATTACTTTAATATACTGGTTAAAAAAAACCAAACAACAAACTCTACACATTATTTGAACGGCATATTTCTAAAAGTCGGAACTCTGAAAGAAGAGGTAGGATTAGTGTTTTATTACAGAGGCACTGGCATATACTACCCGTTTCCTCCATTAGACTTCCATTCCTATTCCTAGAGACCCAATACTGCAACAACTGCTGCCTGAAATACTACTTCTGTAAGAGACCTAAAACCTAAATAAATGCCAGCTGGGGCTGAACTGGGATACAACATCTTTTTCTTTTAAAGCAATCTGAAGAGCTGGGGACACATGACGTGGCACCCAACACACTGCCTGGAGTTACAGCTCGCTAGTGAGCTACCGTGTTTCCTCCTGCAGTGAACCAAGGTGATGCATCACAGCTACCGCTGCCCTAGAGCCCAGCTGTAGCATTTCCCCTTGGAAATAACACATTTTCTGATGTCCTGACCACCTGGCCAAGGGCAGTTTTAGGGCCAGGTTCTTCTATATTATAGCACCATCTGCAAAAGCTATGCTTTATGATTTTACGGATTCCTTCTATACTTCATCCTTCTATGTTTCATCCCTTTTTGGCACAAGAGAAAAAAGTTTTAGTGAGTCTGTGCTCTTTTCAAGTGCTGTAAAGAGGTTCTTGCCAGTAGTCACTCCTCTAGGTATTTCACGTCTTCAGATGTGTTGGCTGAAAATGAATAGACCGAGTGTCTCTCAAGAGCATCAGCAGTGCTTTTCTAACAGCCTGTCCTGGTTTCACTGGGATAGAATCGCAGAATTTTCTATTCAGAAAAGAAGACTCAGTCGCACCCAGTTTGGTGGAAACAAAGTTGATAAGACACTTTGTTTCAGTTCATAGCCAGCCGTGGTATGTGTATTTCCATGGTGAACCAGGTCTTTAACAGTTTCAAGTTAGCCAGGTGCAGAAGCTAGGAGGAGTGAGAGCCAGGGCAGAGGACCCCAGTTGGCCAACAGAAAACTATTTCATACCATAAATGTCACTCTCACCATGAATTGGAGTTTGCTGGGAACAGCTCTCATTCCTGAATGGCTCTTCATGGGCTGGTCTCACCCATCATTCTGCTCCCAACGCCTACTCCCTGTTTGCTGTGACTGTTGCACTCTCACTGCAGCTGTGGTGCTCGCGGTGTTGATCATCTGGCATTCACTGCTGGGAGAGCACAGCTCACAACCACGATATGGGCCAAGTGCAACTTGGTGTATTTTATATTAATGTTGGGATTAACATTAGTTTTTAATTATTATTTTATTAAATCTGTTTCCATTTCAACCCACGGGTCTCCTTTCCTTTTCCCACTTCCCCTCCTCTGGTGGGGAGAGGTCTCTGAGTGATAGAACAACTGCCTAAAGGGAGACACAGCCCTACCATTTAGCTGAAAGTTCAAATCTAAGTTACATGGAAATATGAAAAGGAACATACTCAAGCTGTCTACATTGGAAAGGATCCTAGCTTCTGACACGCCTGATGAATAAATATTCTCAACACCTTAATAATAAGTGAGCAGTAAATTCATTCAAACAGAGGCGCTTCGCCAGGTAGAAATCTGGTTTTCCAGCTCTTCCAATCTTGCTTCTGATGGATGCTGGAATCCAGCTGGTAATCCATAAATGTCAAACAATTCAGCTATGTATAGGGCAGTCCTAACTTAAACCACTAATGTAGAATTTCTTGATGATGGATGAAGGAGGGGTGACAAGGTCACTGCTTCTAGATCCTTTGTAAAAGGGACTCCCAAACGATCATTTACAGCTGTTTGAAAGAGGTAACATTTATAGGCTTGAGGATTCAGCTAATTTTCCAGATTTTAAGATCCAGATTTTTCTCTCAGCAAGGTAAAAGGAAACAGTTCAAGTCAATACACTTACATATCACTTCTTAAGAATATAATTAAGTTTGCATGCTTGGCAGTATGCAGAAGCAGTAATTAAAATGTTATAACAACTTCAGCCTGTTCAGAAGGACTTGGGTTCACTTCTCAGAGAGAAAAATCCTGAAGTCTAATACAGGAGGCAATTGTACACTTACAATATAGATCACTTCTGCAATCTACTCCATTCATTGTCTTGGTTAATTCATTGAATTTATTTATCTCAGTTTCTCATTGTGCAGAACAAGAAAAATGCCATTTTCTTTTCCCATCCATTTTACTTCGATGTTACCATGTAATCTCTTTAAACAGGAGCTCTCTGTTAGCTTCAGAGCACTGTAACTGCTACCTTATGACAGGGATGAGGAACATCAGGTTTTGGAAAATACAAGGAAAGGGGAAACTGCACCCCTAAGATTTTCCTCCTTAATTACTTAGATTCAGGATGGGCCAATAGTTATGATAGAAGCTCAGCAAAGAGACTGAATGCTTGAATGTGATGTGTGCCCAAATGGAACGGCTGCCAATTCAAAACAAAGTTGTCTTTGGCAATCATCTGACTGCACTGCACAGCTTTCTCACAGAAGCTGACACACAAGAAAGCCTTGAAGACCAGATCAATAGGTGGTTCATCTCCTGATGCCTTCTACCTAAGGTCTAGATCAACGCTAAAGGTAAAGCCAGTGCTTTAAGGGCTGGCAAAGCAATTGGTTTAGGAGCAGCATTAAGTGCTGACCCAAGTTCATTAATGCACCATTCTTTACCAAGTCACTATAACACCCCACGCTTCCTGCAGGGTCTGCAGAGCCAGGTTCTCTTTCTGTTATTCACGCTTGAAAAGTTTTGAATGAAGGGTGAAGAAAAACAGTGCATATGAGGACATATATTTAACACACTGTATCTAATGTGTTTCTCAGAGCTCTCACTTTATCCCATACATTGCTTCTACAGTTCTGACAGTATTAATTACTTATTTTTAAATCAAAACACCAGCAAATCAACAGTATTAAGTTACGAATTGCCCTAATTTCAACTTAAGTCTCCTAATGTCATGAAGTATATTCACTTTTTCATTAGGGCAGCTAGAAAATAAAGACCCAGAGAAATGAAATAACATTTAAAGGGTTTTTCAGGAAACCAAGTTTTACTATTCCTACCCTCTCTCATTTGCTTACACAGGATACCTTTCTTTCAAAGCAAATAATAATCTGAAATTAGACAGCAGAAGTAAACAAAAATAAGAGCTCAGGCAAGGAGGGTTCAGACACAGGAGTAACTGGAAAATCACCACGTGATAGCTAAAAGTTTCAGTTATGGGCTGAAATTTAAGGGAGGAAAAAAAAAGTAACAGGAGTGGGAAGGCAGCAGTGACCCAAGCCAGTGGTTGTGGCAGACACAAGGACTTTTTAAGCTGACAGAGCGTGCCAGCAATGATGGCCTGCAGAAGGAGAAAATAAAGCTACAAGAGGATATAATGGCAAAGACAGAGAGATGATCTGATGTCTAAGAGGGAGAGAAATTGGCAAAGAAAAGAACAGCAGCACTTCACTAAGAACAAAGTGAAGGAGGCCTGCAGGCAGCAGTAGGGAGGAGAGGTCTATTAGAAAAGACAGGAGATGGAGGGGATGGGTTGAAGATGACAGGAGAATCTTGCCAAAGGCAACAGGAGCTTGACGGAAGAAAAGCATATTCCAAGGAAAAAGTAAACATGAGAGGAGAACCTGCTGGGGAGAAAGATATGGGACTAGCCCTACACAGATAATTAGCTGCTAGAAGAATGAACAGTTAGAGCTCGGTTTTATATAGATACACATTCAAAACACTGGCACCAAATCCGTAATAATAAGGAAGAGCTTTACTTCTGCAATGACAGCAGCAGATTTGTACTTCAGAGGATGGTTTCTATCAAACGTGATATTCAAATACAGCATTTCCAAAAGTTCAGGGATCTAAATTCCTTTCACAAAAGAAATTTACCTGGATAACGTGTAGAAAATACTGTGGCAACATTTTCAAATTCTGGGGAAAATTCTGCCCTCAGATATGTATGTCTGGAATTCATGTGGGCCTATGGCTTTATTAGGTTCCTTTAAAAAGCACCAATCACTTTATAAATATCTATGACAAATATAACAGTCAGACCTTGAGGGAAGGGCTTTGTTAATTGTTTCACTTAAAGGTTTAGATGTCATCATCTCAGATACCTTTTCATGAACTCATGAGCTTACAGACACCTCTAAGGAAATAAAAGGCTTTCCTTTCTATTTGCTGCCAGGAATAGAGATGGAGGAAAGGAAGACCATTTAAAAAAAAAAAAATCTTCATTTTTCCAATAAAATAATCAATTCTTTTAATTGGAATTCTTATTTTTGAAGTCCTCCTTTAGTTTCCTCCTCCTCTATTTGCTCTCCTAAGCCTGTTAAATAAATACAGGCAGTGTTGAAATTGTATTGCTATGGCAAGTTGATTTTAGTAGAGTCCCTAACGTTTGCACTTGACAGAACAGCACGCAGTTCACATTAGTGTCTTTTTCTATTCTCTCTCAGCTCAAGGGGATTTCTACTCTTGGGAGTGCCCTTTTATCTGTTATGCTGAGACCTGGTAACTGCTGCTGAAATTTGGTTATGTAGTTTTCAGCTCAACTGCAAGGAGGCTTGATTCTGATCTAACTTACATTGCTGTAAATGAGGAGTAACTCCCTTAGGGTTCATGAAATTACACAAGGTATAAAATAAAGCTAAGTGAATCCAAGATCAGACCTTATATATTTACCACCTTAGAAGGCAAAATAAATTATCTCTAAGCATAAATAAACAGGCATAGACAAAAGGCAATTCTAGTTCAGTATCTGTATATTACCAGTATAAGAACAGCTTTAGTGGAACAAACTCTAGCTTGTGCAACATGAGGTTCTAGACTTACAGGATATAAATGGTGAGCTGCACTTCTGATTGTGTAAAAAGAACTTAGTATTCAAAGCAGATCAGTAAATGGTAAAGATTGCATTTAGATAGGACAAGAGAAAATATTTCCTTTTAATCATACAACATTGGAACAAAGTTGGGTAAATATCAGTGTCGTATGTGAATGGATAATGGAATCGTGGTAATCAACAGAATTGAGGATGTTGAATTTAGTGAGGACCATACATCTCCTAATGGATGTGGATGTATGAGACATGAGGAAATGCAAAGACTGGCCTCATGGAGCTGTCTTCTGGAGTCCTGCATCCAAGGTGCTGAGACTGAGTACAGAAACTGTTTGTACAGAAATGAATTTCCATGATCAGCTAGCTAATCCAAAACCATCTCCTTATAATAACAAATATTAACCAATGACTATATAAAGGGATGAATCCAGCCATTAATGAACTAAAGGAATACATAATTAGGACTTCACTAAATGGTTAGAGATGCTATTCTGGACGACAGGACCATCCCGTCACCTTCCCCAGTCAGTTACAGCATGGGAAGAGCTGGATCTCCTGTAGTAAGCAGCTAGCCAAGTAAGTAAGTGTGAAAATCTGAGTAATTACTGTGCAATATTCTTCTAAAATTTACGGAAACAACAGGACTAGGCTCCCTGCCCATTGCATAGTCACTTCCCAGAGTAAAATAAGAACACACTTAAAGGTAGATTGACACACTCATATAAAAGTCTAAGAAATGAATAGACTGTATGCAAAGGAGAATACTCAGGTCCTGTGTATTTAGGGTGACTGTAGCAGTAGCAATGCATTCCCAAACATCTCCTACTCTTCAAGTAAATCCACAGAAACATTGTGAAAGGACTTTTTACCCCTTCCCCTTTAAACTTCTAGAATGAGATCCATTAGACAGGTTCCAGCATCTCTTCTAGGTAACTCTACTGACACAGCAGAGGCAGTTGCACTGCACTGACTATTAATAAAATGTATCAACTGAAGGAAGAGTTATCAACATGACAATACAAAACTGGCTTTTTTAAAGTGGAACTCAAGAATACCGACATGTACATTTGAATGCAAATGTATCGTAAGGAACAGGCAGTGCTCCTTACCTTAAAAGTCAGCTGTATACCCATGAATTTCAAGATATTCAGATTATCCACCAGTGTGTATGCCTGCTTTCTGCTGGAAATTATTATTTTTCATGGCATATAATTGACTTGTCACTGTAATAGTTTTATCTGGCTATGCAAAAGATCTGTCAGATGACAAAAGACAACTTATGAGGGTCTAATTTTTCTACTTTTGTTGAAACAAGTGGTTCTCATCAGCACAGAGCTCCGCAAACACACCCTGTATGTATATGCATGTATAGATGCAAATATGTGGGTAGAGCACAAAGAGCTGAGGGAGGAGCATGTCAGTGGTGTTTAAATACAGAAAGAAGTGTTGTTAAGAATAAGGCAACAGGTATGTTCATTGTGAAAGATGGAACAAAAGCAATAAGATAAAAAAATGTAGCAAAGAAGCTCCAGGGAGAAAACTGGAAGAGCTTTCAAACACTGAGGTTATTTCTGTACTGGAACAAATTGACTGGGGAGTGTGTGGACTCTTCATCTGTGCAGAACCTTAAGAACAAGAAAGAAAAACACTTTATGGACTGATGCAGGGTACTTTTATCTGCCACAAGGCATGAGAATAATCTAAAAAGACTTCTCTACATCCATAAAGCTTTGAGGGCTAGAGTATGGTCAAGATGACATTTGAACTCCTTCCATGAAAACAAACGTCAGCAGGAGTGCCATTTAAACCCGATTTTGAAACATAGAAGTAACAGAAAGGAGGTAAAGCTAATTTTGTCTAATTTGAATCACAACCGAATGATTCTGAACTGAAACTCTGATAGCCCCAGGAAATACAAGCAAACCCAAACTGGCCTCCCCAGCCACCGCCACAAAACAGCAGACATTGTCCAGAGACCTGTCTGTAAAGTACTTTAATCCGACAGAGGCCCTTTTCTGTTTAAATAAAGGAAAACAAAGTTAAAATAACTTAAGTTATTCAGATTTTGACACGCAATTTTTTTGAAACACTTTCCCTCAAAAATTCTACATTAGCCAAGTGAGAAAGCTCTTTCTTATTTAAAAATAACTTTCCAGAATGAAACTATTAAAACGTCTAATACTTTAAAAGGTTAGGCTCAAAAAAATTCTTCTATATAACTGAAATACTACGCTTTTTTTTTTTTAAGGTCAGATTGCTGTACAGTGGCACCAAAAATAAACATTCTTTTTCAGAAACTGAGAAGGCTTCTAGGAAGTAGAAAATCCAACTCATACACAATTCAGTTTTAAGAGGAACAGAAAAATGAAACCTTTTTTTCCCCCCCAAGAGTCTTCAACTTCATTTTCTGATGTTGCAAATCTAGCAGTTCTCCAATTTTCACTTTTTTTTTGTCATCAACTGGCTTGGAACAGAATTGAATAAGCACAAATCGCAGAATAACGAGGTGAAGACACCAAGGTCTGAAGCTGGAGATTCCAGCAACCTCTACTTCTTCAGGATGGGGCATTAGGGCCCTCTTAGCCCATTGGTTAAACACCATTCAGCTAGTGAGCCATGAGAAGAATCTCAGTATTTCAACATCTTTGTTAGATGACCCCCACTGCATGCTATTGGGAGATTATTTTGTGGTGAAAATTATATAGCTCCATTGATGTCCCTACAACTTCCACAATTTAAACCAATAGCAAATTTTATCCACAGATTCTTGCACATGTTCCTTAAAACTATGAGTACTTTATTTTTCTGGCTTAAAATAAAAATCATTTAGTTGAACTATAGAGGCAAGATACCCGGTTGTACATAGGGCTTTCAAATGAGTTTTGCTTGAGTAAGATGTGTAAGGGCCAGCCTCACTGCATTTCATTCACTTAGAATGTATTTGTTGATCATAATAGATAATTGTGAAGCCAGGATTACATCAGTTGTCACAATTTGGATGGAGTCCACCTCTCCTTTCATGGGCTGAAATGTGTGAAATTCAATTGCTCTGGTGAAGTCTTAATTTTATATCAATTTACTTACAAACACTGAAAGGAAAATAAAATTTAAAATGTGCAGAAGATTAAAGCACTCTTCTGCTAATGAGAGCCATCTGTTTATTTCTTTCCTTTTCAAAGCATTTTCAATAGGTGGAAATGAAAGACTTCAGACACGTTTTCATGTCTTGAGCCTCGGCAACAAAAAAATAAAAACACAGACTCATCATCTTCAGTCAGCAAACTCACACTAAGAAAATACTCCTCATTCCAGCTTGCCAGTTGCTTCAGGGCCAACTATAATTGCACCACTGATAGCAAAGTGGCTTTGCCCCACACCAGGACTGTTACCCATGTGAAGAATCCCCTCATTTTAACTGCATTACCACATCTGAATGCCCCCATCCCTGGACACAATTTGGGGCTCTGTGTTGTTTAGTATTTAGAGGGTGGCCAATATCAACAGAAGCACAGCAGCCAGAGTCCGTCTCTTAGCGAGGCAGTGTTGTGGCACCAGTCTTTGGGACTTCATCACCAATATACTGCTGTATCACTGCCCAAAGCAGTTCATATAAAGCTTTTACATGTAAGCACCATAGCATATACACACACATGCACATTTTATACATATATACACACACACACAGACACATACATACATACATACCAGGGCATGTTTAAATAGAACAGCAAGAAACCTCTGAATATGAAGTCTAGCAGTAGAAAGAAATTGCACATGAGCAGACCACTGAAGCCCCAGCTCCAGCCTACAGAGCAAATGAAGAAATTAATTGGCAATTCATTGCTTCAAACAATTTTTGAATGCCAACCATATATTAGACACCTATATAGACAGATTTATAGCACTGCCTGGAACTGCATCACAGTAGATACATGCTTAACATTCAGCCAAAGGTGTGTCTAATCAGATACATGCTGCAAAATGACATCAGTCTTAGTAATCAACTGATCAAGCAAAAAAATTACTGATTTTTGGAGGAGCTGTTATTTCACTGTTAGATCAGTCACCTTTTCCCAGTATAATTTAATGAATAGGGAAAAACAGGAATGATGAGCTGGTGACAGCCACCTGGAGAGCTGCAAAAGCCAGACCATCACACATTGTCATATTCTGGTCTAAGATGTAATAGTGGTCAATGCAAGTCAACTAGTTCAATAGCCAGACAGCTAAAATTCCGAGAAAAATAAAGGCAATTTGAAGTGCCATCACATATATAAAGGATCTTGTCTATCCTTACAGAGTTTTTTTAAAGTTTCAAAAAAACCAAGATGCACAGATTAATGAAGATCAGGCAACTTTTAAGAACCTTTGTTTTCTAACAGCTACTACCTACAGTTGTATAACTGGAGTTGCAGATTTTAGGACTATTGACATAAAGTTTCCAATGTATCATAATTAGAGCAACATCTGTGCTAAATGCCCATATGCTGTTGCTCAGGGAGAATTAGTAGAATATTTACCGGCCTTTAAAGGCCCATTTCCTATACAAGCCCATTTGGACGGTTATCATGATGCTCTCTAAGGACTGACAACACAATAACATTTTCTAAGGACTATGTATTCATGTTGGAAGGAGACAGGGATCCAGGATTCTTGGCCATTGCCTGTCACATGTCATTCACTTGGCTTCATTCAATGGCTTTTGCCATGTTCATTAGCATCTAAAAAAAAATACCCAAACACATATCCCTCCTAAGAGGCAAACAGCTCACTTCACGTTTACATACAAATATTAATGCTAAAAAACATTCCTATTATTAGGAATTATGGTTGAAATAAGGAAGACAGAAAAAAGCATAATACGCAGTCACCTAAGCGCACACAAGACAACAACAGCACAGCCAAGGCTGGAATTTACCTTCCCCGAGTGCTAACCCAACCATTTAATCACAGAACTCTGCCAATTTTTTGCAGAGCTCATGCACCGAGAACCAGAGGAGCTGAAGGAACTACTCTGAAACATTGACAAGAATTAAACTGGATAGAGTGAGAGAGACTTGTAGCTTATTGACAAGAAACTGAACCCACATTTGGCTAAACAAAGATTTTACTCCACTGACACCACAGAACATAACAACTAATAATGATGTGTGGATTTTCAGTGGTGGCCTACTGTGTGAGGTGTGACTGGTGTGTAAACAAGCATCTGGAGTGGAAGTCAGATGAATAAAATTATTCTTTAAAGTACGTAGATGACTAAAAATCCTCCAAACATTTAATATTTGCAGTACCATTCTACCTTTTGTTTTCTTCCTTTTATTCAACTTGGCAGGAATAGCTGCCTAATAAATTAACACAACCTTGATTTGACAAGCTTTTCCCCAGTTGCATTACAATGTCAAGCACCAGGGCCACTGCCTTCAACACAGCCTTGACCATTTGTCATTTTCCTGTAATTAATTACAGCTCTCTCAACCAAGGCTGCTACGGAAAGTGATAAGACTATTATACAGCTTTCAACATTCATTGTCTATGGGATTTTCACTCTCTTCATTGTTCTCCAAGGAGCCATTGTCCAATGTTTTGGATATAAAATTAATTTTATCATTAACAGGAATCCAAAGACCAATTTCTTTCACAACTCTGAAACTCTCTCTTTTTTTTCCCCTTCATGTTTAGCTGATGGCTGGCATGGTGAAGAATGCAGCACATTCTGGCCTCAGAATATGCAGTAGTTACCCATGCTGTGTTGGATCACTACTGACTTGAGTCAAGCTCCATAATTTTCAGCTTGCAGAAAACACCAGTATTTCAAAACTTGCTTATCATCTGAATCCGAGCACTTTTCCTCTTTAGGGTTCTCAGGTAAGATACATCTCGGAAAAAGAAGTCTGTGTTGGAAATTCTGTAATCTATAGTTTTCTTTTGAGGTGCACGTCACAGGTTTCAGTTGGCCCTATCTCTTACTCTTTTACATCATGACACAGATGTCTGAACTTCTGCCAAGGATGGAGGTAAACAATTTCAAACATGACTTTCCCTTACCACTATAGCAAGGCCCCTTCCTTCCCCTCCCACATATCTATCACATGCTTTGAAAAATTGTTATTCTTACTGATCCAATTTTGTCTTAATATTTGGGCATAGATTTCTCAGGGTAAGTAAGCTTTACCGTTATCATTATCTCAGGTTTCTTAATTATGAAATATCGTTTGCATTACAATAACACTTGCCAGCTCCAGCCAAGACTGAAGTCACAGCCACCTGAATCAACCCCTGCCCCTAAAGGCCTTGAGATTTTGAGCAGACAGACAAAAGGTAGAAACTGAAAGAACACCACATATTGGCAAAAATACACTCAGCTGATTAGAAGCAGACCTGGAAAGAGAAACCAGGTCTCTGACTTTGTTCCAGTATTCAGCCTACAAACCCATCAGTCACGACCTTCACCGAAAGCAAACCCTCCAGCCAGGTTTCCAGCAGCACAGGGTATTATCACCTTTCCTTTCTCAAACTGTGCCATGCTTTGAACAGTTTGTGCACAAACCTTCAGTGCACTACTTCAAGAAGTAAGATTTCTTTTACTTTTATTACACAATTAGGTAAATTGGACAGATGTTCTACTTTCTTTTCCCACTCTTTACTGCTGGCATCTATCTGTGTCATTCCCCACTAGCCTGCTCCTTTCAGCTTCCCACGTTGCTCACTTGGGTTACTAATTGTTCTATTTTTGCTTCAATGGCCACAGTTATTGATTGTGCATGGTGGGAATTTTTGATCGAGCTCTGTAGTGACACAACCACCAAGTCTGTCAGAGATTGTACTTCTCTCTCTGGATTGTGTCCTCACCTGGATAAGTAAGGGCAAATGGGTTCAAGGACCACACCTATTTATACTACAGCACAACTTGTCCTTGTCTCTACTTTGCAAGGACAGATGCTAAATCCCTGATGCTTTCACAACAGGGTGTGGATACATCTGACTCATTATTAGGTACCTTAAATAACTCAAAATCTAGTTATTTTCAGTATAACATTTATTTCCAGATGCATTGGTATAATTATAAATATACTTCTAGACACTAGTATATGTGTTATAAATAGCATTTTAAAGAGAACACATTTTAGATGTCTCTCCCTATTTCTGGAAAGCTTCATTCCAAGAAAAGTGTAAACCTTGGATTGAAACTTAACCATTAACCTCAGGAAAAATATTATAAGCACTCAACAAAACTATGAAGATCTCAGCATTTATAATTCTCTGCCTGAACAAGTTATCCAAATTATAAGACTTCTAGCCAAGCAACATATACCATTTTCCATGAGAGCTTGTAAACACTTTTGTTTTCTCCCCTGAAGTGTCCAATGGAAGTCTTTCCATTTTGGATGAAACCACAAAGCAAAATGATGCCAAGTATTCAACTTTCAATGGGAAAAGCTAGCTCTCAAATAAATTATGTTCTCATCTTTTCAATGAGGAAGTTGGGATATCTCAAAAAAGCAAAACTCTTCTGCTTAAGTACTTTATTCTGATTTGCAAAGCTGCTTCTTACCCAAAAACATTCTTTCCCAGTTAAAGTTAAGCAGGTGAGACACCTTTTGAAAGCCCCTCTATTAAAGAGGATAAAACAGAGCAAAAGACACAAATAAAAAGGACCAGCAATCTGATCTATCATGGCAAAGAACTTTTCATTAAGCCCATTAACTTGGTCTCCTTGCCCAATTGCTTCCACACCTTTAATTTTTGTTTGCTACATGAACATAGGAGAGGTAACACAAGAACGTTGCAATGCCAAACCTTCTTGATCTACAGCCCAGGTTTGTTCTAGACACCCTCCACTCAGGGCTGCACTCCACAGAAGTTCAGCTATTATATTTAATGCTTTATCTTTTGAGTAGACTCATTGACCAGTACCGGAAAGGGAACGAGTTCTGCTGCCTTTGAATTTATTGGCAAAACTTTACTGACTTCCCTTGAAAGGGATCAATCCTTTAACATCACACAGTTCACGGAAAAATCATCACAACTCTTCAGTGTGTCAAAGAATGCTGCACCACTGGATATTTGTATTTTTAAAATATCCCCATTCCACCCATTTCCACTAATCTCTCTCATGAGACTCCCTCTGAGACTTCAGGCAGTTTGCATATACTTAATAAGGCCAATTAATCTACTGTTCTGTCAATACCTTGGAAAATTGACTGAAAGATCAAAGTAAGAAGTGTTTAGTTTTTTATCTGTCTCTCCTGCTACTAATTTTGTGTGTGTATTATTTGCCATATCAAAGTATCCCTCTACTTTTAAAAGCAGCACAATATCAAGGTAGACAGACACGGTGGTTTACTCCCAGAGACATCTGCTATTATTCAGCATCTCCAAGGACGAGTAATTTCAGTTTTAAGGAATAGTTAAGTCTGACACCAAATCAAAGTTGCTAATGGTTACAGAAGCGTTTTCACAATAAAGTGTTGCTGCCCTTCAGTTGCTAAATTGTCATTAATTTAACCACTGAGGTAATACAAGTTTTTCTCTTACATCGTGTGTGAAAATGACCTGCTAAAAAGAGCTATTCTTGAAAGGTAAGGGGTGTCCCATCATATAAACACAAAAAGACATCAGAAAGATACAAATTGCATGGAACAGTTTAGATAACAAAAACAGGGACAGCAGGACATTGGGGTTTTCTCTGGTTTTACACCTGGCTAACAGATGGCTCAATAAAGAGCAGCACCTTGCCAAGGGGACGAAACCCTTGGTAGAAACAGTACAAAGTGGAAATTATGCTTATCTCAGCTCAAGATCAAGTCCCTGAGACTTGGGGAGATCTCTGCAGCTCAAGAGGTGCTGTTCTGTTCTCCTTTCTAAAGGAGGGATTGCAGGTGGTTGCTTTCATCTGCTGCTTCAAGGTAAAGCCTTTCATGCAGGTGCTCTTTTGCATACCCAAGGCACCTCCACTATCATGGGGTATAGTGCTAGGACAGGATAAAGGATTAAATGAGAGTCTTTCAGTTCTTTACCACCAAAATAGTCTAATTTGGAATTAACTGTGGTACAGATTCTGAATTCTTTTTCAAATTGATTGAAGTAGCAGCCACATTTTTCCAGCACTAAGCAATTAAGGAAATCCAGACAATTTGACTTCTCAGGAAACACAAGCCTGCCCAGCAGTGCAAAGCTCCTTCGGTGCCACCTTTAGTGCAGCAGTTCTGGCACTTCAGAGCTCCCTCACTGGCTGATTCCCAATATTCCAGAGCTGAGGGCTCTCTCAGGTTTTCCTCAAGTGCTGCTTAAAGTCTCACCCATCACTCCTAGGAAAAAATCCCTTTTTATCATTCCAAATTCCACTCCCTGCTTAGATCCTTCAAAGTTTGGGTGCTGTTATGTCTCTGTGTAGCCACTGCTCAGCCAAACTACATGTAGTTCACTCTTCTAATGTTTCCATTTGTTTGAGTCCCTGCAGCTCATTCCTCCCTCTGAACTACCTCCAACATTAATACCTTTTTCTGATTCCAGAAATCTGACAATGTTCGAGCTGGATTCTGTTTCCTGCAGTCAGGAACACTGTACCGAGTTATTCTCGTGATTTAAACTATTTCTATAAAAATATTTTAAAAGTTTTACCTCCTGTACATCTTTTTTTGGTGCCAAACTATGATTTTGTGTGAGAGAGAAGCACTGATATGGAATTACTTCAAATACCTATTCTAGATGGGTGAGAAGGCACAGAAGTCTCAAAGAGGGATGGGACTGGCTGGTGCAATTCTGCCTGTAAGGTATAGACTTGTGCCAGTAGCTCTCAAACACATCCCTCTGCCCCTGCAAACAATGCACTGAGCATTTCAGAACCGACTTTTGCAATGCACAATGTGGAGCTTCTTTATTTTATCACAAACATCCAAGCTGAACTGGAAATGGGAGGCACACAGTAAAATGCAGCTGAAATGGGTGGGATGGATAGCACAGCTTTAGCCCTGAAGTCAATGAAGAGTTGATTTTATTTGCACTCTTGACAGACATTGGGTCCCAATGGCTAAAAGGCATTTTGCCTAGCTCTATGGTGTTAGGATTTTGGCAAGAATCTCTATGTCTTCCTACTCCTATAGAATTATATGTGGCCAGCCAACATTTTCATTAAGATTCCCTCAGAAAACTAACATGCTGATTTCACATCATAAGAGTGCTATGAAGTTTCAAATTAAGTTGTTTTTGAAAACTCCAAAATGCTTCTTCCAGAAGTCTTCTAATGAAACTTCTACATTTCTCCTTGAAATGATGTTGGGTCTAACTTTGTAAAAAACCAAGAAACCATCAAAGATGGCAAGAGTCTCAAAACAAAACCTCAGCTAGGAAAAACATTTCAGTTTTCTGAACGTGGCTTTAAAGAGAAGTCCAAACGAGTAATTTTCACCCTGAATTTCATAGTTGCCACAAGGCTACAAAAATGGCCATTTCCATTCTGCTCCACTCAGCACCTCTGTGGACAACGCCATGAACAGCACACACGCCTGACCCATATATTTGTTTTCCCCTGCACTAACATGTGGCTATTTGGTAAATCATAACAGAGCAAACAAATGTATTTGTCCTAGCTGTAATAAGATGTATCCATGCTACCTACATTGTTTGACTGTTATTAAAGAATGAGAGGGGTACGCAGCAAAGCTGAATACTAAATTAACACTACTTTTGTCTTTATTTCTGCTAAGCCTGACTAAAGGTATAATGAGAGCCATAAGAATTATTCTGCTTGATTGCCATTCTGACACACTCACTAAACCATGCTGTCAATAAATTAGCTGATGTACTAAAGCACTTTGACTTTGCTGATACACAATGGTAGTAATTTCACTAAGGCTGAAAAATCAGAAATACTTCATGACAGATATAATCATAGTCAATGTTTCTAAGGAAACCTTACAAAGCAACGTTAAGCTCAAAAAATACAGAGAACAAAACGATTGAATATGCCAAAAGAAAAACACTAGGAAAAAAAAACCCTTTCAGACATAAAACATGAACGTAAGCAAGCAAAAAAAAAATTCATACTCACTAAAACTGTCTAGGACAGAGTCATGTCTTAGAGTCATGGCACAGTCATTTTTTCCCTCAGACACTGAACCTGAAGTATTCTGTACATTCCAGTGAGATCCAGTTTAGAAAATAAACTTATCTTAACACTCAAGAATGAGCTGAAAGAAAAACAAAAACCACTTTTCCTCTGGAGAAGCCATTAGGATTTGGGACTATTTAGTCCTAGCAAAGGTGTGCTAGAGATGAATAAAGTGATAATCAGATTTCAAGGGCCCAAGTTCTTCTCTGGCAACATCCCTTTGTTCCCAATGAGATCTTCCAGCTGTGTAGCCACACAATAAGGGTGGCTTCACTTCAATTAGGTATCAGCATGGGAGATACTTTCCAAACATGTGGCTTTGTTCAGTTATCAGAGGACACTGAAGATCCATGTAAGGTCATACACACACACATGGATCCATGGGAGCATTTGTGTGAGGAAAGTGAGAGACAAGCAAGTCAGTCTGACCATTAAACTACCATAACTTTGTAATCTAATGAGACAAAATATCAGGGAACTTTGAAGACAAGCATAACTGGGCATGAATTTAACCAAATTAACTAATTTTACTGCAAGAACAGAATTCAAAAGGCAGTAGTCTGGTATATATTAATATCCAATGAATAGTTATTAGCTCTTATTTGTGTGAAAGGATACAGATTAAAAATATCTAACAAATATCTATTTCAGTCATTACTAATGCACTGTCATTGACCCAGGAAAACTAACATCAGCTTTGAAGTGCCTCAAATATACGCTGCCAGGTTTTCTATTTTTGATTTATGCAGAGAAAGTGACTGCTAAAATAATAATTAAAATAAAGAAGCGCAATTGCACAGTGACACCAAGAATAGATCTCAACATGCTCTTTTCACAACTCTCTGTAGGAAGACAGAGGAGGAAGGAAGGAAGGAAAGTAATTGCTATTTAATGATATCATAAAAACATCAGCTGACATTGGCAGTAAACGTGCCATCTCATGTACAATTTCTCGATGGGTGCACCTTTGGAGCTCATGGAAGCCCAGATCCTGAACAGAGAAAAAGGCAGACAGCTCAGTTCAGGATACAGTGCCCATTGTCACAGCCCCAAGCCCAACATCCTGAACCACACATTTATTTACTGCCTTCCACCTCACATACAGACATTTTTCAGCCTGCTGGCTCACACCAGGTCCTTGTGCATTGACAGGAAACCACCTGGCAATGGAGCACCTAAGCTCAATTATACCCCTAATTTCTGCAGCTCTCCCAATACCTACACCTGGCTGGTTATTGGCTTTGCCTTTGATTTTTGGCAGGTGTGACCCACAGCATTTAAGGGTTCTTCAGCTAAAACCAACTGCATATGCTAAAAAGTTAGCAATAAATAGTCTAAGAGAGTTCAGAAGAAAGTGATGCAAAATGCTTTCTATGGAATTAATAGTAACATCCAGACTAGCAGTAAAGATAACCATCATATTCACAAATAAAAGCCTACATCCACAGTAAACCATACCTTTTAGGGGAAAGCAGGGTCCCTGACAAATTAATGTAGCGGGCACTCTTCCAGCATTTCTTTATGCTGTTTTAGTGTGTAGGGTTCCCCATCAACCTGCATGAGACACCAAAGCCCAGAAGACGGTCAGGAGGTGTTGAGTCCTCTCCCACTGCAACGGGCATCCAGCCCTGTGGGACCACAAAGCCCCTGCTCTCAACCCCAGCATCGGTCACAAACCCCATGCTTGGTTCCAGCTCCTAAGTCAAACACCAGCTCAGTGTGCACCCGAAGCCCTCAAGAATTACAGTGGCCACAGCCAATTAAACCATTGCACACATTAACCAAAAGGCAGACTAAACCATACCCACAAAGTCAGCCAAGTCAAAAAGCCCTCAGAGAGCTGTGGTTCCTGAGGCAGATACCTCAGGCTCCCGCCATTTTGCAGCCTCCCTCAGCCAGGCTCAGCCAATCCTGCTCAGGCTGGGGGCTGAGGTTTGCTCTGATTGGTGCATTCAAACTTTTCCCGCTGCTCGCTGCCCCTCCTCAGCCGTTAGCGCTGTCTGACCCCACAGCCCTTATGAGGAGCCTTTTCTCACAGGACATGTTTAGCATTTGGTAAGTCTTTAAGCTACTAAAAAAACAGGAACTTTTGCTCTAGCCCAGTGACCAGGAAGTTCCATCAAGTGGAAGGTTCCTGTTTCCCTTGTGTATGTTGTGCTTTCCATCAGCCAGGCTAGTTTTGGAGATTGTGTGTTTTCCTCATACAGCAAAGCAGCAGGTGTTTGGAGGAGCCCAGGTAGTGCCTAGGCTGTAATACCTCAGCTCTGCTGCGGAGCTGAAGCTGTGTTTCCCTGTGTGGAGTCACCGTGTCTGAGGGAGCTGCGTGAAGGTTACTTCAACACAGCCAGGCTGTGCTGGCTGCCTCCTGTGCTGTCCTGCAGCATCTTCTGCTTGGCACAGTGCTCCTCTTGTTCCCACTACATCCACTGTCTAGATAATAAAAGTTGGGTGTTTTTTCTCTGGAGGCACAGGAGTCTTTTTTAGTTCATCTCTGAGTGCGTCATAGTACAGAAGCAGTATTCATTTTCATTCAGCCATGTCAGAATGTTTTACTCTAGATTCTGGGCTGCAGTTTTGTATGAAGCTCAGGCTCCACACTTCAGCTTTGGCAGTGTCTTATGTGATCCACTAAATAAGCAGAGCAGCGAGTTTCAAACAGCAGGTCTGCAGCTTCTACACCGCTGGGTTTCTACCGAAGAGCACAAAGAGCTCACTGGTATTCCACTGAGTATTCTGACAGGCACATGTTAGCTTCCCTCATTTCCAACAGTTAAACCCTATTAAAATAAATCAAAAAAGCATCAAATATTTTTCTAAAGTCACTAGCCTGTGGAGCAATTGCTTTAGCCTCTGTGGGGAAGCCATTTCTTTTCCTGTGTTAGAGGAAACGCTATACGTGAAAAAGGAGAGAAGATATGGCCACCCAGGACTCCCAGACACACCTTGGCTTGTTCCAGCTTTTGTCTGGGGATGGCTCTTTTTTGCTCAGGTTTCTTAGCTCTGCAGGTACAACAGACGGCAACTCGTTCTACTCAGCTGTGGCAGATGTGCAGTTTTCTTCTCTATTCACTTAATTCTGCTTGAGAGGGTTGTGAAAAACCTGTACTGCAGCCTGCCTCCTTGCAAGGCCCACTCCAGACCCTTGGATTCCTTATCCTCTTCTCTGGATGAGAAGAGGTGTGAGAAAAACAGGCTCGTAACTGATACTGGGATGTGTAGGATCAAATAGCACTTGCTACTGGTCCTGCTGCTGAGGAGAGAGATGGGATGAAGAAACAGGCAAATGAACACAATTAAGGAATTTGATTTCAGGAGTGTTGAGGCTTTCCGTATTTGAGGATGCTGCTGGCACTGGTTGTTCTGACTATAGCTTTGGGAGTTGTATCAGGACCTCTTGGACGAGGATGTGAGTTTGGAGCTTCAGGTTATGCAAAAACTACGATGTGCTCTTTCCATAAAGGTGAGCACTCCTTTGGTCTCTGCCAGATTTTTCATCACATAACTTCAAACCCAGGATTGTGGTGTTGATTTTGATTCAGTTCACATAAACACATTCAGACCAGAACTTTCCAACACCAGATTTCAAATGGAGCCAAATGGACAACGCAACAGAAGAGTCTATGAAAGGCAACTCGGGCCTTATTATACTCCAGCTTATGCAAACGGTTTGGTAAACTTGTGAATTTTGAACTGATTCTGAAGCAAGTTAGAGTGAATTCACCCATTTCATGGTTTGTTTTGGAAGTTTCGCATTCCTCTCAGAAAAAGCTATCAGTAATGCATAATGCTACCATTTTCCTTTTAAAATATGTCTCCATAACGGAAGAACTTGGATCCTCTGATCAAAAAAATGATGTTTATAGGCCTCTTTCTATAGCCAGACTTCACTACATGATTGGATACGGATGTGGGATTGGACTCTTTTTCATTTTGTATAATAGTCAATAATGGCTAATCACATACTGCATTTTCACTTGGGGGAAATGATCTCATTATATCTGGTTCTGATCCACCATGATTCCTGTGACTCAGTAAACGGGAAGGTTTCCAAGTGAGTAACTGCACTCATGATGAGACTGATTTCTTTTTACATAATCCCATAAAAGACATCTCTCCTCATATGAGTTGGTTAGCACTATGTAATATACAGTGTTTCATCATTAGCTAGCCTAAATGGACATTCATTGGATTAACATTATAATGTTTAAATTTCTCCTCCAAAATAATACATTAGAGATTATTGCTGTAGTTTTAGCTCCACTGCTTGTAATCAAAATCTCATTAAAAGGGATTCATATATTCTGTAGCCCAAAGGATCTTAATTTCATTCCTTCTCCTGTCCCTGTGCCTCCCATGCACTGATTTATAGGGGTGCTTTACCTAAGGAAAAACTGTCCAATTTGGCTCTTTTAAGAGCGAGTGTTAAAGGTACAAACAGAATTAGGCACCAAGTTGTTTACATACACTGAAGAGCTTTGGAAAAAATGTACTTCTCTTTGCCAATTTAAGTCAAATATGTAATGTAATGAGAACTTCTTTTACACACACTGCTCTGATGTATTGTCAGATGAGAAAACCCTTTGACATTATCATCTATTTGACTAGAAGGAAACTTCACTTTAGACAGATACCTGGCCTTGCAATTAACTGCCTTATCTTCTATTTTTTACCTCTCCTCTTTACCTACATTTCTTTCCAATAACTGATTTGGTTTTACACTGAACTCAGTGATTACTGGAACCAAGTCCGATTGAAATGAGATGTGAAGTCTTCTGCATTTTATATGGAGTGGTATTTGCATGTCACCAAGAAGAAAAAATAGAGGATGGTTTGCAGTAATCACAGGTTTATTAATCCATTCATTTTACTTGAACATCAAGATTATCAGCAGAACATCTACACTGTTTATTTTTTTAGGAAAAACAGTCTTATTTTTCTCCTCTCCATCAGAAACTGATATGCAGGGGACACCCATGAAAACCTGCACTGGGCAGAGCCTCTGGTCTACTTTGTGCTTTTTTCTGTATTTCAAGTATATCTTTCTTCTGCAAACTGTACCAGCACAAATACCCCAAGGTACTACGTTGATTATCAGGTAAAATTCTTCCACCTTCCTCTACAGCACTGAGGGGATCTAGCTCTCCCAGGGCAGCCTCCATTACTTCTATTTTGATAGCACTTTATGGAAGATTAAATGATGAGGTGTTTTCACTGGGGAGGTGATTTATAGAGTCAGTTTAAACAGACTGATGGTGCTAAAAGGTATTATTGCCGTGGTATGATCCATGAGGAAAGGAGGTTCCCACACCTCTTCACATTGATGGTGAAATGAAGGCAAAACTGAAGCTTGCGTTCAGAACTCAAGCTGTGTTCTGCCCCCCTGTTTTATCATAACTGTCCTCTTCACTTGGGATAGTCTTTTAGCATTTTAATCCACACTGTTAATGCACAGCCCACCTTAGTGACGTTGTTGCTTCTGCTTCTGACCCATCTCATGTCCACAGAGCACAGCTTGCTTCAGACAATCACAATGTACAGACCCATTTGAACATGATTTAAAAAATTAAAATTTCCATCTAGCTCTTTGTTTCAATTTTGAATTCTGTAAATTATATATTAGTATCCAAACCCAGCAGATCCAACATGCTGAGGTTCCCTAGGAAATCCTCCTAGGTCATTTTACTGATTGTTTGCCTCAAGTCCCATTCTGACAGCAGATCTGTTATACTTGTTGCGTGGGCTCCCCATTTTTCTCCTCTCCATGTGGCAAGTTGGTGACAAAAGAGTTTGATAGTGCATCATTTACAAGGAGGATGAATGGGTAAGTCTTTGAACTGCTAGAGTGGCACAAAAAATACTGACCTCAATCTTCGTTCAATTTGGAATCCTGACATATTTTTAAGAGGAACGTGACACTTGAGAGCAGCTGGAGGATTTGAAAGGCTTTGCTGGTTTACGTACCTTTTGCCCCCTTTGAACTTCCCTGCACAGAATGCAGGAGCAGGGTTTGTTTCCCAAACCCAAGCTGACAATTCCCACTGCTTGGCTGGCTAAAAAAACTTCATAGATTTCCATGCCCATCTTTGAGCTGTGAATTTTCTTTGCACCTGCTAATGGAGGGAGCTCAGTTTAACGACCTTCCCAAGTGCTAAAAGTAATTCATCACTAATTGTTTTTTAGAAATAGGTTTTCCAAGGTATCAGTTTAAAATAAGCTTGTTTACTGATGCTCACTCATCCATATAATTCACATCTTGCACCTAAAATCACTTTTTCTTTAATATAATGAGATTTTAGCAAATCCTCTACAGGTTTCCCGAATGTTCAAAGAAAGTACCAGAGTGGCACATTGGTATGTTAATAAACATTTTATTTACTTCACATTCAGCAGAGGGACTTGGAGCTGAAAGAGGATACAACCCACAATGTAGGAAAAGCTGCTCGAAGGCAATCTTATTCATGGTCCTTCAGAGCAAGGAGTTCTCTGTTTTTTAACCTCATGTAAAATCTCTGAGATTTCATTGCCCCTCAGTTTAAACAAAGCTTTTTGACACAATATTTTAAAGCTGTAGGAAGTTGTGCAATGAAAGATGCTAGAGGCGTATCTAGTTGACTGTGTCTAGCAGCAGAGTTTCTACTGAACTTCATGTTCATCAACAGTAAAGTAATAATGGGCTCATAGGGGATGGCCCTCCTTACACACAGGGAGTAATTGCTGTGCCTGTGCCTTGCAGCACTGCAATTTATGACACCAGTGTGCACAGAACTAAGCAAATGTTAAATCCAAAGCAGATGACGAGTACCAACAATTTTAGTGAAATTACTCATGCTTAAACATAGGCATCTCAGCATGAGGAAGTTCCTTAAGGATACCTTACATCTCCAGTTAGATTTCTAAAAATAAGTCTGTGTAAGAAGATGCTTAGGCTGTGGGTGGGTAGTAGGATACCTTTTAATGGCACTATTCAGATTTCTTGTCCTTAAAAGATTATTTGAGGTGAAATCCCCTCGCTTCCTTTTGCAGTTAATTTGAGTTTTTCTTCTGATTTTATTGGGGACAAACTTTCACATGCACTTCTTATATGCACCTATGCAGATGCTGCCATCGACATGATAGATGGGGGCTGCAGCTTTTCTGCAATACTTATTATCCACATACAGAGATCAAAAACACAAGGATTTTTCATTAAATCCACTTACCCTTCTTCTGGGAAAGAAGCTGAAAGTTCTCATTATGACTTCTCTCTTTTTTTTTTTAATCACATATCAAATTGGCTTCATTGGCTCACCTCCCTGTGTCCTAAAGCTATCACTTCTGTCTCATTTTTTTCTCTGAAAATGAGGGTTTGTGATTTGGGGAAAAAGAGAAGACTTTTTCTTAAGTTTCCTTTCATTTCTGTGTGCTCCCCTCGGAGGACGGTAGCTTAAGGACAGAAGGTTACGTTGACATGGGAAGAGGAGGAAGCTAGATATAGGAATTTGCATTTTATAAGCAAATTTTAATTCTGCTTCGATTTCAGCCACTGACAGAATTAGCTTGCCAGATTCTATGCTTCTGACAGTTATCTTGAAATTCAGAATTACATCATTATCTCTCTCATCTTGTTCTTCCTTGAGTTTCATCTGAAATTGGTGATTATTGAGCATTAGTCAAGCCGCCTTCCCCCTAAATGCCTGCAATTCAGTATTTTAAATTTGGCTTCATGGTCCAGATGCTATTTAGAGCTATATTTATGCTCACAACTGGAATTGCAAACCCTCCTCTAGCCTGTGGCTAAGGGACATATGTGCTTAGGCAGATGTTTCACGACTACGGAAGAAACCATCTCTGAAATACATGACCTGCTTAGCAAATGGATCCTGATTCCCCAGACATCAGGAGATGATAACTTCGATAAGAAATCCTCTCTGAAACTTCCGTGTGTTCTTTTCAGACCACAGACAAGATCTGCTAACATGGGTTATGAACGCGCTCTACTCAGCCTGGAGTTTTCGGGGAAGTCTATGACACTGGGCTTTCTTTAATCTCTTCTGAAAACACTTGTGCCCTTCAGGATACAGACAGAACTTCTCATCATGTGCCTTCATGATCATTTGGGGAAGAGCACACGATCTGCCTTCACATCGGTACCTATTCCACGTCCTGTTTTGCTTACACCTGTACGCCCCCAGCCTGAAGATGAAGTACAGTGCTTAGAGTGCCTGGGTATTATTTCCTCAGTGGGAAAACACCGTTGTCATTCTGGAATTGAAGGCAATCTTTGAATGGGTGATATCATCCCACAATGATTAAGGCACTCACTGAAGACGGAAAATCAGAAAATCAAGGTGTCCATTAATATTTCAGAGATGAAACACTGCATTATTGTTCACTTTGATACTCAGTACCATGATAGCAGATGTGTCTGCTTTAAGCTATTAGTCAAAATGTGTTCCATTCTTAATACCAGATTAAAAAATATCTGGTGGACTTCATGCCGATTCTTAAATAATTATTATTATTACATTGGGTTGAACCATGCGTACCATGACACATAATTATTTTCCTGAGGAAACCATTCATCTCCCAACTCCTTAATACTCCAGTATTAAGCTCCCTGGTCAAAAATAGAGGTATACAGCATTCTTCTAAGCTTTACAGGGGAGGTATAGTGCAGCCATTAATTATTTGTGTTGCAAAGGGAAAGGAGATCAGAAACGAGGAACAAGGTAGATAGAATTACCTACCCTAGGTTGCTCACAGGGTCAACACCAGAACAAGGTAAACATGATTTGTTCATTTCTCTCAGTACCAAACCTCCCTTTCTTTCATACAGTGTAAAGTTCAGGTCAGAACTAATACTACAATGAGACCTCCAGGCTAGTATCACACCTACAAATCCAGAAAGCAAAAACCACAGTGTGAAAAATCCAGTCTGTCCACTGGGGAATTGTACTATACTATCATCTGCTCTTCTCTTCTATATTCCCTGTATCACAAAGGTAAATATGTGACACCTATCCCAGTCTGTATGCTAAGCCAGTTCATTCAATACATCTCACCCTTATCCTCAATTGTTTCTTCACTTCACAACTGAGCCTAGAGCCAGAAATATGATTAACTGTGAAAGTTAATAAATGTCAATTTAGCTGCCATTTGCTGTTTGTAGCATATTGCGAATAAAAGGGTAGACTTTCCCATTTTTTCTTATCCTTCACTCATGTCAGAAATGCCAGATTCCTGAGCTGTACAATCAGGGAGAAAATAACTGAAATGTCCTTTCCTGAATCAATCCTGTCTCTGCTGGCATGGCAAGATGTCACAAAATTCTGAAGAGGAAAATCTGCTGACTGTACACGACAGCAGCTTAATAACAGCACAAACACTGGAGCTAAGTCCTAGAGGTGCCCATCAGCTCCAGCAGAACCTATTCAGCTAACACCACAGGCTGTATTCCTCATGTGCTATGGTGTATAATCATGCAGCATCCATAATGGGTTTGTGAAACTAGAACACAGTGAAACTCACCTCTGGGCACAGTGTTCACATGCGTAAAACACCAGTACAGTCCAGTTTGGTACCTCAGAAGAAGGCTTATGTGGTACCTCATTACTGGAGGGATTTCTAAATGAGTTTTAAGCCAATACTCACCACTTATAACCATGATGAGATAGAGTTTTCCTTATATAGTTTTAGCATGCTGAGGCCCTAACCAAGATCAGAGTCTCAATGTTCAGGAGAAAAAAAAAATCCAATTGTATTCTCATGAGTTTTCTATCTAAACATACAAGGGCAGGAGAAAAAGAGTTGTTTTTATGATTAAACCAGCTTTACAGATGGCAGCTGAGGGTAGCTACTTTTCTAAAGTACCCATTTCTGTACTTTAGAAGCACAACAGATTTTCCCTTCCAGGATCATTCTCTCAAAATATGAGGGACACTTGTGAATAAAGGCTGCTATGGTACAAATATTTAAAGGCTCATTATTGCATCCATTAAAGATGGTGAAAGGGAAGCAGGAGGTAGCTTGAAACAGTAAAAATAACAGACGGTTGCAGAAAAGGGATACAAAAACCCAAGTAAGCGGTGGCATAGCTGTAACTGCTAGCTCCCTCCAGCAACTTGCCAGCCACTCTTTGGATCTTTTTAGTTTGGTTTTTCAAATTCCTTTTGATTTCCCTGATACCATGAGTTAAGTAAGTTTGGTTGGTGAAGGACAACGCACAAAGAAAGCTCTGTACTTAAAAATCGGTGATGAATTTAATCACTTGTTCGCTGCTTATCCAGCTAAAGAATAATCAAATCCAGAAGCACAGCTGAATTCATTCAGTAGATTTTGATTTATATTAATGAAAAAGAAAGGCTCCAAAGCTTCGCTGCATTAGAATTACCTTAGCACGGGGTCAGCAGTTGTGTCAGCCTATCACATCCCTTCCCTACCTTCCCTCTACTTTTCTTAGAAGTTATTAAATGGCAAAGTTCTCAAAGGAAGTTTACACCATTTGTCGACAAAATGTTTCTCACCATTACAACCGCTGATAAGCTGGCAAAATCAATTGTTTATGTTATCATACAGAACATTTTCACTCTTTATCTGTACCATTTTGTCTTGACTTTTCCAAAAAGCAAAAAGAGCTTTTCTGTCACTTACTAAAACTACAGAGACTCTGTCTGGTGGCTTTCTACTGGGCCTCCCTCTCAAATCATTGTGAATTCTGCATGGAGGATGACAGCAAGCCCAAATCTAGATGAAGCTCCTGTTTAAATACGGCATTCAAAGTGAGTCTGAAATGTGACAGGTATACAAAACGAGACCTCAGAGGTTTTGTCCAAGAATCTGAACTAAATATCTTTCTGAAATTGAAAAGCGCTCAGTAATTCAGTTTTGAAGCTTCTGTTCAAAGGCCTCTGGAATGAGAAGCACATTCCCTGAATCTCCCTGTGGAATCTGGAAAGAATCTGTTTCTGAAAATAGCCTCTGCTAGCTTGGAGGGCTGTGAAGACCAACAGTTGAAGTGGCTTGCCCTTCTCTACAGAAAACTCCCCATGAGAAATCTTGCTGTAAGGGGCCAGCCACATGTGGGCAGCAGAAGCCTAAACCAAAAGTTGGCCAGTTAAAGTGGAACTTCAGTGCAACTCCTAATGGACACAGACCTGGCTGTCATTCTTAGTTTAACAGTGAATTTTAACCCAGTGTAAGGATGTAAAGCTAAACAACATAGGCAAAATTTTGGGCTCATTTATCTAATCCTACTCCTTAGGGAATGAAGACTGACTCTTGGCCCTGTCCCTGCTTACTTCCTAACTTCCCAGAAAATTACTATGAAATTAAAATAATCACTGTCACCAAATATTACAGGAAACAAATATGACTTCCAAACAAGCAATGTTACACCTTTTCGGATATATTTCCCTTTCTTTTTCCATCCTTCACTTCCTCCTCAGTTAAGTAGACACCCATTTTGCCTGTTCTTAAAACTGGTTCTGTATTGATTAGTTTACTTAGAAAGATACTGTTTTTCCTGATGTCTAACAGAAATATACAGCATCGAAGACTGGAATGATACTTGGCCAAGGCAAAACATTTTCCTAACTTGCAACTGATTAAGATCATGGTTTTAAAGTCCAGCAGTTCTCACCAGGGATGAAAAAACACTCTATCCACTAGATAATAGAAGCCTTGAGCAAAAGAGGATGTACAGTCACTGCCAGGTGTTTCCATAGCCAGTTCAACCAGGAAAAACCCATCAGCATCTGAAAGCCCTTGCAGGTTTCATCAAAGTCCCAGCAAGCACTCCAAACTCTCACAGAGCACATGGGGGCTTAAGGACAGTGTCAACTCAGACCTCAGCCAAATCAGCCCTCGTTTAGCTACTGGGAAAGAATTTGGGGAAAAAAGCTAGGTGGTGATTGATGATGTGCTTTATCAGGCAGTATGTTAAACTGCAGCAGCAGAACACTTCTTGCATAAAACAGATTAAGAAATCAAAGCTGTACATCTTGCATACATTTTCAGATCTATGATTGAAAGACACGGCACATGCTTTTCTGTCACAGGATAAGGCTGACCTTGAACACAGGACAAAACCAAAAATGCCAGAGATGTGCCAGAGATTATTAATAGGAAAGAAAGGAGAGCTTTTTCCAAACAACATTAGTGATCAGGTAGGGGAAAACTGTGAAAAAGTGTTGAAATGCCTCAGTGCCCAAGCCAAGAGAGCCCACAACAACTCCATCCCCATACCTGCTTCTTTCCTCTGCAGTCATCCATCACCCCTTCCAAAAGACCTCCGCAGGGAATCATTCCCAGGTTGTGATCTGATAAGCATGGCCAAATCGGATAACAAGGTAAGAAAACAAGGTGGAGTACCTGCAGACAGGAAAACACAAATTTTGCTTTTAAAACAAAAGAGACCAGAAAGAAGTGAGAAAATGCGATATAGATTCTCTTATATCTGTGCTGATATGTGCTATTGGCTGTCACCTCATAAGATGATCAAAGAGCTTATAAAACCCTTCACCATCAAAGGTTTTGTTCCATGCCCAGGACAATGAAAAATCAAGTCACAAGTGGGTTGGTTCAAAACTACCACTATAGGTGCTGAATGGTAGAGCAGCCCAAGCTAGAAGGAGAAATGCTGATCACTGAAGCTGAGAGGAACCAGAAGCACAGATGTTGTGAGCTGCCATACCTGGGATTTCTCAGCAAGTACCCTGCCTCCTGAATGTCAATGAGATCACTCTCGTTTTATGCCCAACTTGATACATGAGAAAATGACTGCAAAACAGAACAATGCAGCAACATCCAGCAGAGTGATTATAGCTTCCAGTTTTGCTCTTCTGCACCTACTGCATTTCTAATTTTCTTTGCTTTCTTTTCATTGCTTTCATTTCAGTTTTGAACTTACCAAAACCAACGGCAGTTTGACTGTGAGGTCTGCCATGGAGTGACATCTCCATCGTGCTCTGTTACTTGCAGGGGGACTCCACTTGCTTCCCAGACCAGATTCTGCTCTGTTGTACAGGTGTTCAGACGTGGTAATCAATCTTCTATGAAGTTACTGAATGTTCTTGATTAGCACAGAACTCCGCCGTTGCTCAAGTTGTGTGATAAGCCTAGAAGTGGACATTTAGATTTCGGTTGACTTTTGAGACTTTGTCCTGTGATAAACAGTTTCTTTACACAGGATTCCTGCTTCCTCTCTTCATTTAATCTTCCCTGAGGCAGTGGAGAGTTATGTAGTGATTTCTGTAGGCTGTGTTCTCCTGCACCTAGCACAATTAAAATAATTTATCAGAAAGACTCCTTCAGAATTCTCCACACCAGCCGTATCTCTAGCTTGTAGGTTGTCTTGTTCATGTATCACTATGGACGGACCAACAGAGATTGATTTTGTGCTGAAAATAGGATTCTAATCTTGCATTTCAGAATGGAACCGAGTGAGAATTGAATTCGATAGTGCAGCTCTCATGGGTTACACTCGTATCAGAGGGGGCTGTTCATGAGCAGCAGGATCCACTGTCTTATCTTCTAGACTGGATGTTGTATATTATTAATTCCAGAAAAGAAAGCCATACAAAAGCCAGCAGATGTGAAGTCACATTTCTGAGGCTAAACCAGGTTCCCATGTGTTGCTTTTACGCTGTTCCCTTTCCCATTCCACACTCCTGTACAGCACATAGCTGAAGACTGCATTCAACCTGTTCAGCTGACTTGTTTTTCACATTCACCATCCATTTACAGCCAAGTTTGCAGTTGTTCCCGTCCAAACTGTAACCTTGAGACATCCTCCACACTCACACTGAAATGCCACCATTGTTCCCAAAGATCATGTCTTGCAATAAGCAAACTATTTTGGGAGGCCATCTATTTTTTGGGCTTGCTTTGAAAGTGGCACCCTGAGGTCCCACCCATAGATGGAACATGTCCAGCCAGTGGTCATCTCTCTACAACAAACCTTCTCCTGCCTCAAGCTCACCTCCTTGCAGAACAGAACTGTTTAGTAGCTTTCTGTAAATATCTGCAAAAGCCAATTTCTGAGTAATAAGACAACTGAATCAAATATTTCTGTCTGCATTAAGGAACACTAATTCCCCCTGAAGCTCCCTGAACCACTGACAATCATTAAACTTGTTCCTCTACGCGTTGTTTTTGCCAGTGTATATTTTTAATCCTGTTGTTCTTGCTGCTAGACGGATTTCAAAACAGCCTCTGTAACACAGGAAAGTAAATTGAAATTAGCATTATCTAAAACCATAATTAAAGTAGTATTAATTTTTCTTTGCTGAAAAAATAAAGGGAAGTATCACACACTTGACAAAAGAAAATGTGTTGTCACATTTTTAAGACAAAGCTAATTATGACTTATGGATCGTTTGCAAGAAAGCGATACAAAAGTACCCACCAGGCCCATATCCAAAGTAAAAATGAATTTATGACAAAGTTGATATTGACCCATCATTTATATAGTCTGTTAAACTCATCTTACACTGGGCTTCTCGTGGAAGATGATTTATTAAACAAAGTAATATAAAATGTAATGAAATAGATTAAGTCTCTTTTTGAAATATTGGTATCCATTAGATCTGGTAAATTTAGGTCTGTTTAAACATGAAATACCACTTTAGCAGATACACCAGCTCCCACCTCCTGAATGTGGGGTTGCTAATGCTTTGGTCTCCTGTGTTGAAAAATCTTTGTCAGGAGAATAGATGGCAGTAATGATTTTATTTCTTTTGGGGCTTTAAATTCATCCTCTTTAGGATATCTCAACTGCTGCAAATCTTTTCTGGCTCCACAAAGAATACAGATTTGATCTAATTTAGATGCAGCAGGGATCCACCCTGGTTATCAGTGCAGCTGAACAAGGGGGTTACTCAGAGTTAAGCAGTCTTCCAAGGATACTTGCATGTCCACCAGGGGTTTCTCCACGCTGCAGTGGACTTGATAGCAGTGGCACAGAAGATGCTTGGCATCAAGAGAAAGCAGTGGCAGTGGAGATGCAGCAGCTGAAATGTATTCGCTGGCAGGCAAGCACTTGGAGTTGTCCCTTGCAGTACATCTGCATAGTGCCACAGGGCAGTGCAGGACTGTGCAGAAGTCCTCTCCAGGCTGGTGACAACCCAAGCCAGGAAGAGCAGCATGGAGGTTGTCAGGCGTGTGACACTGTTGTTTGTGAGGTTGTCATCCCTGTGCAGTGCAGGCACTGGGCTGCCAAGAGAGCATAAAGGCAGCTCAACTGCTTCCCGATCTGAGTTGATGTGGAAACCTGTGCTGAAGAGTTTATGGGCTCCCCCACCATGTAATATATTTTCCTGACACAGTTTGTATCTCCATGATATCTCCCTAAGGCTACCAAGTATTCTAATCCATTTTATTTTGGATAAATCAAGCCACAATGCAGATACAACTTCTCTTGCCCATGTTGTGTAGACCTCAGCTTTGGGTACATTTGTGAGGGAAAGAAGGCTGTGGGCACCCCGTGGTCTCACTCAGTAGATAAATGTTTGGTAAAAGTAGTGATGTCTGTTAAAGACATTCAGGGACAGAGCCAGGGACACTCCTCAGAGCCTAGGAATAAACTGAAGTATGTGAGTAGCCTCAGTGAAATCTGAATATCCTTCATAGCACTCAGGTAACCTATTGCTGCCAAATATACAGATGTTCTCCGCTGCAGAGCTGGGCACGTGTGCTTTATGGTGCAAGGTGCCATGCATTTCCTGCACACCCTCAGCTGGATCTCTGGTTACTGATCTGTTGCTACAAGTGCTAGGATTCATTTCTTCAAATAAATCTCTGGCGTACCAGCTTGAATGGTTTATAACCCTGCTTCTCTCTGTGTTCCAACAACATTAATTCTGTTGTAATGACTCCTGTAAAGATATCATTTGAATAGTAATGGTTTATCAGTTTTACTTTCGCCTATTTTCCAGAACAATCCATTCTGTTATCTCACTTCTACTTTTGAGCCTTTGAACGTTTCCAAGCTTTAGTGTTTGTGCATAATGCAAAATCTTATTGCCACGGGAAAGGCAGTTTTTCTTTTTTTTTTTTTAATTTATTTATTCATAATTAAAACTCTCGTGTTAGTGACAGTTTTCAAATCTGACATGACATTTTTATAATCTAGTTAATATCTCGAAAGGGTTTTCTGCGTTGCAGCTTGGGAATTATGCAAATTAAGACGAGAAGGAAAAAAGCATTGCCTCAGTGTTGTTTAATCATAAAGCTATGACTGAAGAATTATTATTGGTTTTATTATAGGAAAACTACATTACAGGTTTTTTGCCAAAAGCAGGTGATAGCTCAGTACATTCTGCACTGCCAGAAGTCTCCCTTTCCCATAGTTTGCTTTCGCAGACTGAAAGATAAAATAATAGATTCACTGCAAATACACCTGGCCTTAGTGCAAAGCTAGTGTTGAAGTTAATAGAAATATTCAGTAATGAGCTTCAGATCAGGCCCTTTATAAATATAATTGACTGTCATACTTTCCTGCCATTTTTTTTCTGTGCCACTTGATGTTCCACACTGCAAGGTCTTACATGTACAGACACATTTGAACACCGTGTGTTCAGCCTTGGCTGGAGAAGGTAGGTGCTACTGTAGACTGGGTACTAAATGGGCAGTTGTTTCTTCATAATGACTCTAAATGTTTAATTTTGTGTCTCTACAGTTAATTACTGACTTCTTATCCCTATATTGGGTTGGGATTAGTGGCACTCCCTCAGCGCAAGGTTCAGCTATAAAATGCATCACAAGGGTAATCCACACATTACACTTATCCCTTAGCAGAGATTCGCTTTGGCAGAGGCAGGCACAGGCAGTTCAGGATCTCCACAGAACTCTACTTACAATAAAATAATACGGTTGGTGACATGAAGGGCTGGGAACTCAAAGATCCATGCTGCTCTCTCACACTATGGTATCAAGGGGGGAGGGAAGTCCTGAGGTTTGGCCTTATTTTTTTAAGGTAGAAGAGGGGCAGAAGAGGAGACTGACCTATTTTTGCCCATTTTCACTTTGGTCTGTCTCATAATTGAGGGCCAGGCAAGATTCATTACATCAAAACGTAGATGATCACAGAGTTCCTACAATGTTTGCCACTACCAGGTATCTTTGGCCTTGTAAACGGTTTCCTTGTAGTGTATTTGGATCAGTTACCTGATGCCTGTATATGCTTAGTGTCTTATGTGACACACAGAACTGGACTATTTGTCCCATACGAAATCTTTCCCAGACCTGTGCAGAAGACTTCCTGCCACTGCAAGCCTTACAGCAGCCATATGAAACTGGCTTATTCCTCTTGGATAGAGTATATGAGATTTTATTTTGAGGACTTATGTTGCCAGCTGATAAGTTATGTCTTGAGACACAAAAGCTGACCCAAGGGTCTTTATTTCCTGTCATTTCCCTTCGTCAGAAATGAGTCATTGCGAGTGAAAGACCAAAAGTAAATCAGTGCAAGGGAGCAAGGAAGTGCACAGTTTGAGTGTGTGTTCATGTGCTTGTAGCTGTAAAGGACTGCAGCTGAGTGCTATGAATGTTAAAGAGAGGGCACACAGAAATTGAGCTGCTCCTTCAAACCCCACAGTGACGGAGCTAAGGATTGTCCTCAGGGGATGACTGACCACCAGGCTGAGCCTGGTCTCTGACTGCAACTCCTGCTTAATCCAGGTAAGTTGCCTAACTCCATTTGGTCTTACCCCGTAAAATCTGCTTGTGTAACTCAGGCTAGACTACCTCAAATTCAAAAGCAAGGCTGTATGAGCAATTTCTCTACAGTGATGGGTTCTGTCTCACGGCTTCCCCAGTAAGGACAGCAGATTTCTTGAGTTCAAAAGCATCCAGGTTTGCTTGTTGCAATATTGAGCTTGTTGCTGCCTTGTGAGGACTCAGAATAAAGCATATTTATAATGCATATTTGGGTAACCTCTTTCTCCAACTGTACAGTATCTGAGCTATAGACCTTCCCCATTTCTTATCCATCTGTAAATTGTGCTGGGCTACAGGAGAACTGTAACAGCCGCATGGTAAATAGCAAGGTCAATTCTGGGTGTGTGCTCTACAGAATACAACATATAGATAGTTTATACAGCTGTAAACTGGACTGATCCTTAAATATAACATTTTAAATGCCATACATTCACTAGCTTTATGATAGTTTACAAGTATCTGATGGCAGAAATTCATTTGCATACCAAAATAATTCTTACATAACTGAGAAATGCCTTTAGCATAATTTATGAAGGTTGCTTAGCTGATATTTACAGCAGCTGCAGTAAATCCAAGATGCAGTTTCAAACACAACTCTCAGTATCTCCCTAAGATGTAACCTAATACTGTCAGGAAGCGTCAGCTTTAAACAAATAACTCAACACAACACTGTACTAAATAAAGATCATGACAATCTAATGCTGATCTTCAAACTTGAGATGTTTAGGCACAACTGAATTGATTTTTTTTCTTTTTTTAAAGAAAAAGGTCAGCCTGAAAAATGGTTCTTCAGAGGTCGCTTCCCAGCCCTCAAACATATTTTGCTATGTCTTAAAATTTCACTGCAGAAAGAACATTATGACCATTTGTCCCGTGTCACCAAGAGGGGAACAGGAAAGATGACGCAGCATCTATATTTTAGTGAAATAAATACCAGTAATTGCACTGTTTGCAGAAAAGAACAAAATAAATTGTGAAGTAACAGTGGTTTGGTTTAATGATCAATCCCACAGTCATTGCGTTGTCTTTTACTGCATTTGTTCCATCCTTTCGAAGGGTGGACAAGATGACGTATCATGAGATTTCTGTTTACCCATCTTTTATGCTTTGTTTTCAGATCATGATTTTTAAGTGACAGCCACAGTCCTAAACAACCTTAACCCACCCCCCTCTGATTCCACTGCAACTTATTTCTCAAGGGACTAAAAGGGGTTAAGGCAAAACCAGGCAGAGAAGAAAAGTGATAAGGGCTGGTACCCGAATCAGAAATAGAACCCAGGTCTCCCGAGTCACACGCTCGAGCCTTATCTCTTAGATAACGCTGTCATCAGAAATAAACACCCGTTGTAGGTTAACTGGTTGACGAGCATACACCAGTTTGCAGAAGGGACAAGTGACAGGGCTAAGCTTTCTCATCTTGTCATGACTGCTCCTTGTCAAGGGGAGAGATGCATTAAGGGAGATACGTTGCCTTTAGAGATCCATTCTTCAGAAGGAGGGAAAGGGGTCACCAGTCCCCCGAGGAATGTGGGTTTGGAAAAAAAAGAGAAAATCCCTGATAGGAGGATCTGAGAAATGTTTTTTAGTAAAACAAAACAAAGCAAAACCAAACCCAAACAAAAACCACAAAAACCTCCAAACCAAACCTGACGAAAAGTAATATTTTAATACAAATCAGATTTTAAATCACTAGTAAATACAGCATTGCTTTTCAAAGGCTGAAAATGCAGGTCTCCTCCTTTCCCCCACTCCCTCCTCTTTTTTCTTTGCCTACTCGATTTTGCCACTGTAAAGACTTGGGGGAGGCCCTTTTGCCATTTTAAATGCATTTACCCAGAAACTCAAAATGTAATCTGTAGCAATTCCAGAAGCAGTAAAAGGCAAGACAACAGGCGCACTACACTGGTCAACCGTAATAGTGTTAGTGCGGCAATCCCTGGTAACCCAGTAAGTGAATAGACTGAAAGAAATTTCAAGCATCAGATGATTTCACGTTATCAGAGAGAAAGTCTTCACCAAGATATCCATCAGGTATCTGATATCCATCAGGATATCCGAGGTGAAACGTAAAACACAAGATATGGGAGGTTTTCTGATTTAGAACACATGTTCTCCTTTACCTGTGCACCTAGGAATAGAGCCATTGTAGAAATATTTTTCATTTCAGCAATTAAACAAGAGGTCTCACCAGCAAACTAATGTTTCAGCAGCTTGTATGACTGCCTTAATGGAATTAAAGCACTCTGTATCCCACTGCTTTGATCAGCCAACCTGGAATTATATCCCTGTTTCTTAATGCTAAGTGCAAACTTCATTTTCAAGTTTGTCCCATCTTCACTTTGATATCAGATTGCTTCCCTTTTGTCCCTCCTGTACTAAGGTTCTGATAATGACTTGTGATTAACCACATATTTATATATCACTTAAAATGCTTGCCTCAGGAAGACGGTGTTTTAGAGAGGAAGAAGTACAATAAATTTCTAAGTACATTATTATGAGACATGGAACAGCTTAGGTAAATAATTGGCGTCTTACCTTATGTCATGGCAAGGCATGAATCAAAGGTAACTTGTCACGCTACAGCAAAAAAAATCATTCAAGCATAACTTTAGGCGTCCATGAGGGAGAAACAGATTACAGCCCATCCTGTTGTTTGTTTTTTAGACTCCTGGTTCTGCAGAAAAAATATATGATATTACAGCTGACTACAATTTCTCATGGCATGCAATGGGCTGTAACAAGTTTATCAATTCAGCTGGTATCTTCCACCACTGGCAGAAATAAAAGGCCTGCTTGTGCACGAGCTATCATTTCAGGAATCTGTGTCACCACATTTCCTCTTCAGGGAGCTGAGCGTGTACACAGCGCGCAGGTTCAAATGCTGTGTAATGGTTGATTGCCTCCTGTTCCCCAGGCAAGTTGGTGTTCTGCTGCTGATGTTACTAGCGAAATAATTGGGAAGTGATCTTGTGCAGAGAGTGTGAACCTAATGTTTAGTGAGATTAGTGAAATCATTAGTTGTATCTATTCAGGACATAAACGGCTGGTGTAGAAGGGAAACTGCATTTCCTTCAGAGTATGGAGAGCGTACCATTGAAAACATTCACCACAGATCAGGCAAAGATATAACAGTTTTTTCCTATTTCATGTCAAACGTGAATCAAGAAACTTGTAGGAGATGTAAAATCCAAAAGAGAGCACTGAAAGAAGTGACTGGCACTTGAAGCCAAGATCTTTCTGGAGTGGCAGCAGTCATTGTACCTTCACAAACAGCACCTTGGCCATTGCCTGACTGTGTCTACCCAGCCCAGGGCAGTGCTGCGCAGGTTGCAGTGGGTTTGGAGCTGAATAAACGTGTTACTGAAGGATTGCTGCTTCTCTGAAGGTCTGGTATGCATGCAGAAGATGGTCCTGGCAGTGTGGACATGACCATTGTAAGATGGAATAGGAATCAACGTGAAGCATCATTAGTACCCGGGGAATGACATCGAGGCTGTGCGTTTCCAAAGTCATCCAACTGCTTTCCCTCTGCTTTCCCCTTGAGGCACAGAATGCCTGATGTAACCAAGGCTACTGCAGCCAAAAAACAGCAGGGAGAACTAAGAGTTTAAGAGGTTTATATTTTTATATTAATGCTAATATTTTTAAATGATCATGCTGTAATTGCTCAGAAAACTGTTACTTAAATGCAAATTCCGTGAGCAAAAGAAGATAAAACAGGCATTCAAGGCACATTTGGTTTGCACTGAATTATAAAATGAAATGATCTGTTCAGTTGAACTAGTTCTTTAGCCTGTAAAAATGCTGCAGATTCTTGTACCTGACATGTAATACTCTTTTGTGATTAGATTATTAGTGGAATGAATAATGAAATTATCTCACTGTTTCTGATTTTACTGCATAGATGAAAAATAGAAACAAGCGTGAAAAGGGTCGTACATGACGTTTGACTTACAAATCTCATCCTAACCACATTTTAATAGTGAACTGTGACAACAGTCACTCCCCCAGAGCCAAAATAAACCCCAACATGTTCTGGACTTCAAGGACGTACACTCTGATGATGCAGGGTGGGGTGAGGAACAGGGTGAAAAGAAATAGAAGTTGTATGTGACCATGGAAAGTCAACAAGCAAAGGACAGAAAAAAATTCAGAGGTTACCTACTCAGATCCCATTCCCAAGATGGTGAACAAAGTCCTGTGATTTCCTGAATAGTCCCTAAAGAAGGTGTCTTCATGAGCATGAAGATGGGACTTTTCTCAACTTTATGAATGATGTCAGCTTTATAACTGAGTGTTTATGTTTTCTGTTTTCATAAAAGAAGAAAAAGTAAATGCTGCAGAGGTCTCAGTCCTCCTTCACTGGCATGAACATTGCCGGAGAATGACAGAAGGAAAACGTGAAACTTTTAAACTACAGTGCTCTGGAAATAAAAAGGCTAGACTTGTAACTATTTATAATTATTTAATTGGGACTCTTCAGTTAATGCTGCATTAACACTTTGCATAATCTAATCTCTGCCTTACAGAAGTGCTATTTTAAGCTTTAAAATTTCATGTCACAGTTTTCAGGATAAAGAATTTTGATTGTAATGATAGATCAGAGACTGAGGAAAGTGACACGAGCCCAGAATGCAAAGCTGTGATTTTTCTCCCTGGCCAGCTTTCCTCTCACACTCTGCTCCATAGAATAAGGAACAAAGAATGAACCTGCAATTAGATTAATCCTACAATTGATTCCAAAAGGTTCAATGATTAAAAACAACTGTACAGAAACAACATTTAGAAAAAGAACCAAGCACTATTTATGCACCAGTAGCTTTGTTGAAAACAAGGAAAAAACCCTCAAGCCAGAGGAACAAGCCCAAGGTTTAATTTATATAAATTGCAGCCACCTGCTCACTCAATTTCCAAAAGAAAGCTTTTCCTGCACGCTATAAATCAATTTTTCTAGCTAAAAGAATCTGAGAGTCTCACTCATTTAATGTTCCATCTAAGGCTGCCAACCTTTCCCCTTATACTGTATGTTTTATTAGAAAATTAGTAAGTGATTACTTTCAACCAATTGACCATTACCTGTCTCTAGACAACCAGATGCATACATACATTAAATGCAGTAATACATGAAAAAATGTATAAAGGCAGGGAATCCTGTTGCAATAAAATATTGATTGATAACGGAGGGCACTGATGAAATTCTGAGATACGGCCCGAGGAGCTGTTGGTACATGCAGTCTTTTATGATGTCTCATTTGGCACTATAAACATTTCCACAAGGTGGGTTTCCAGTTGACTGTCACTAGCAGAAAAGCAGTGAGTGTCACTTAAGAGATATAGAAGTTAGTGGAATGAATAATGTTATTAGTTCATAAAGCCACTTAAATCAGGGCTCACTTTGCTATGCTCTATAGGAATACACTTCTCCATTGGGAGCTAATTTTCAAACCCTAGTCACAGGGGACTCACATGATCCAAAGCAGTGGCCAAAGAACAAGGCGAACACTTGTATCCTCCCATAGGTCACCTATGGCCTCAAGCATACAAGTTTATTTTCGGTCTTGAGCTGTTTGCAGGTCACTAGAACATTTGGTTCTTAATTACTGGGCCGCATTCATCCCTTGTGTAATTCCATAGGGAAAATGAACGCTGCTGATATTTTAAAAGTCTTTATAAGTACTTTACAAATATTTCTTCAAAAATACTTTAAACACGCTGTCTTGTAGGAACTATTTGAAGTAGGACATACTTACGAACTGAACGATGCTGGACTAGCACTGACAAATTTGGACATCTTTCTGTCACTTCCAATCTTAATTCACTGTAAGGGAAGAGCGAGGGAGGAAGAGGATTGTATTTACAAGCCCCTGTCATTTTGTGTGAGTGGATATTTTCCCTGGCTGCGGCTCATGACTCAGATCTCTGTACTATTTAGATTCTTTGTTCCTTAAAAGCACTCAATAAGTGAATCATTGCCAAGAGCTTTTACGACTTAAAACATGCTTGTGGCGGAACTACCAGAATGAAGATATTTATTTTCCTCTGAGCTCTAATACTTGTTATCAGTATTGGAATAGTTAAAGAAAGGATAAAGGAAAACAACATGTCCTTCTCTGAATACACTGCAATATGGTGTGCACACCTGCTACATCTATATACCAGCATACAAGCCATCTTTAAAATATCTAGAAACAACCCTCGAGCCTAGATGTACAGAAACTTTACATTCATTAAACAACAGCTGGAAGTCACTATCAGATTCTCTCCCTCAGCATGGCTCTGCCCATTGCATAATGTTACAACCCACATCAGGGTGAATAAGCTCTGGGACAAAAGGGCTCTGGGATTTCAGTTATCACAGATATTTAAGAACTGTCAGGAATGGTTTGAGTAGAGCTGATCCTTCCTCAGGGATATAGGCCTAGATAATGTCTTGAGCTCCTTTTTAGATGTATTTTCTATGATTGTCTCCAATTCCATGAGACATTTCCCTGAGGAAAAGCCCTTAGATTGACATGCTCTATCTTTACTAGATGAAGTGGAGAATAAAAATCTCCCAACTGAGAATACCTACCTCAATACTGCCATGCCAGGAACAGGCCACATCAGCATGTGCAGAGGCTCTGGCTGCTGTCATCAAAGCTCAAACAGGAGCCATTCAAATTTCCTTTGCAGAGGAAGAGAATGTTCTGGAAGCCAGGAACAAAGAGAAAAATATAATCAGTATAATCATATAATCAGTGCTGCTGCTGTCCTCCTTCATTCAGAACTGTCATGTCACTCATTTCTGCCCAGAAATGCTCAAGTTGATTTTCCACGTTTAGTTTTCCTTATGGTTTCCAAACATCATCTTCTTATGTTTTCTCCATTTGGAGAACAAGTCTGTGCAGGAAGCAAACATCTGTGACTGAAGTCACTATTGTCTTCTTGTCTGGCCTCTCCCTTATTTTGCAAACTTGTTCTTGCAGCTGAGCTAGAACTTCTCTTCTGAATTAAAAAGGACTCTGTCGCACTGTCTGGAAATGAGTCTTCCTGTAAATGGCCTTGCTTTTCCTCCCTTGAAATGGCTGCTGCATGATTGCAGTGTAGGACAGGGTTCAAAAATACAAAAAATGCGTTAATGCCATCTCTTTCTTACCTGGAAGCCTCTGCAAAGCAGCAGTTGGATTTAGTCACGTTCCTAGCAGACGTGCACTTGACCACAAAAAATGAGGTCCAGACAGCACTCAGCAAAGGAGCCAAGAGCTCAGTAAGCATAAAAGCTGAACTCCTGTGCCTGCAGCGATGCTAGTGACCAAACACCAACCACAGGAACGTGACAGCACAGGGATATTTACCCTGGTGCAGCCCATACCTTGCCCACCTGGGGAGCTCAGCTTCAGCACCAGAAAGGCTGAAATGGGCTTCACACAAGTTTTATTACCCTACTAGAGAAACTCTACACCCTGCCCATTTCTTCTCTGGATGGACAGCATACTTCTATCTATATCAGTGGTTGAATTGAATGAGAAGCAACTGGTTATAGCCCATGGGTTGTTATGTGTTGCCAGGCCTTGTGGCTGAAGTACACATGAAGGGTCTGTTGCTCTTTATTAATAAATACAACGCAGAGCTAACTCAGTCAAAGCTGGGGCTTATTTGTGAGTTACAATAAGGAGATGGGATTGCAAGCGTAACTTCAAGTCTAGTAAAAAACTCAGACTCTTCATCCTAGTGATGATTGTGTGGAGTTGTATTGAAATGCAGGTGATCTAAGCAAAGGATGCTGTGAGCTTTTGGCAAAAATCAGGACTATTGATTTTGCTGGTGTGCAGAAAATATAAAAACAACAACGGCTTAACTCAAGGTATTTTTTTCCTTCGTTGCAGAAAACTTTTGCAGGTGGGGGAATGTGTGGGAGATGAGAGTTACTACCTGCTATTAAGTCAGCCCGTTTCACACTGACTTCAAATTCTGCTCTTTGGTCAATGACAAGTGATCTGTTCCACTTTTAACAGCTTTTTAAAGAAATGGCTCTTGAAGGTAGTGCCTCTAAACTTTCATTTGCATTTTAATTAAACCTGATTACTAAAAATTAAAAAGCTATTTGCTAATATTATCAGCATTTAAAAAGGGGGGAAAAAGTATCAAAACAACATCAAATGAAATACTTTTTGTCATGATTTACCAGTTAATGAGTACCTTAGGTCATGTTCCTCCCTGCTGCAGATGGGGTTCACTCCTTCAGTCCTGCGGAGTTCAGTGTGGTTCTGCCCACGCATCATCCTAGGTGGTCTCATGAAAACCTCGTAGAATGCATTTAAGCATCTGATAAGTGGCATTTTACACTCTGACTTGTACATACTTCAATATTCTCATTTATATTGCATATTTGTTGTTTGTGGGTGATTAATCAGGTTTATGAACTGATGTTACTGTACATTATTTACTTGTATAAACTCAAGATTTTGTGCTGCACTGTCTAACAGTAATTAGGCAGGGGAACCCTCTTGGTTCTGCCTCAGAAATGACTAAGGAGTCTAAGAAGCCTAAGTTAAGAATTGAAGGAGAGGGAATTTCTACTGTAATCAATGCTGCACACACTGAAATTAGCAGTGGCCTTGCTAATGGTTTGTTTAGCAGTAGGATTTATGATGATGCCCGGATGTACCTTTGAATCAAAATAATACCGTTAGCTTAAAGCTAAAAACATTTATTTATTAGAATTTTGACCTGCTGACATATCTCTTTTTGCCCTTCTTCCAAACGTTATTAGAAACATTTTTTGTGACAACTTCTCCCCTTTTTTCATAGTGGTGGGATTAAAACTTACCAAAAATTTTACTGAGCTGTATCTGATTTCTGAACCAGTCCTTTATCCCCCTTTATATAAAATCTTCAGTGTTTCCAGCTCCTACAAAAACAGACATTTTGAGGACCACACTGTAAACATGGACATCAAATTCCCTTCAGCACAAGCCTGTGTAGCTTGGATACTGCAGTTCCACCCCAGTGAACATCTCATTTGCAGCCCATGCCATGAATTCAGATGATATTTTAAAGAGCAAAATGACAAATAATTGCAGGTAATGCTATGCAACTTGCCATCAAATCAATACAGCAGAATGAAGAAGGAATATTAAAAGCAAGAGTGTTTCCCTGTTCATGTTGGGATCTAGCACACATCACATATGCGTATGTGCTTAAAGAATGAAAAACAGTTGACTGGATTATAAGACATTTGCCTTCTGCCTTAAAGATGTTATGAAGAGAGACTGAAGAAGCACCTACAGCTCCATCAGGAGGTGTTATGTTCTCATGTTCCATCCCTGTTCTCTCAGGGCTTTCATATTTGGCTGCTGAATTGGAAAAGAGTTGACCATAATCTCATATAGCTATAAATACCACTACAATGCAGGTGATAGTAAGAAAAGGACAGATACTAAAACACTGAAAACCATTATAAGAATCATACAGCTGTTAAGAAGGAAAGGACAAATCCCAGCCAGTGTAGCAATGAATGTGTTCAACTTCTCTCAGGATTTGCTTTAATTACCTTCATTATGGCTTAGCCTGCATTTGGTTTTAAGTGACTTTCGAACCTAGAGCACCCAAATATTATATCCAAAATATCTATTACAGAAAAGACTCATTCCACTGACAGAGAAGAACCTAATCTTTTTGTCAGCCAACAGCAGGCAATAATGTCCTGTATTGCAAAAAACCTCTTCCACTGGAAAGGCAGGGACTGGTTGTGAACATGTCCTGACAGAGGACTGATAAAGCAAGCCAGAAGTGCTGTGCTAATGCAGGAAAACCACTTTCAAAGGGTTAGCACTGGTACTGGAGCTCTGCTCCAGAGACGGCTTCATTACACTGGTGAGCAGAGCTACAGTATTTCTACATCCACACGTACTCTGTGGAACTCAGTGATAGAATCAGGCTTGATCAGATTATGTTTGGAAATCTGATAGAAGGTGTTGGAGAAAAACAAACGACTAATTTTTAATTCGCACTATTATGCCTTTCAGTTACGGCACATATGCTGCATAAGAACAGAGTGCAGAGAGATTTCAGCAACACTCAGCTGCAACAGCATATGCCAGAGAATAGCTGCTTTCTTCTACTTCTTTTCTCAAATTTGTCCTGCAACTTGGAGTCAACTTCATGAGTATGAGTCTGATCTCCCTGGCAGTTTTATCGTCAGGAATAGCATCACAGAACCCACCAAAAGTACATCAGTGTAAAGTTAGATCCAGCATCAGATCTGCTATTTGTTGCATTCGAGTATGAACATTCAGGAGGTAAAAAGGCCTCCTGATCAGTCATAAACTTCTTATTTGAAGGTAAAGGTTTCTTTAAAAAAAAGTCAATTATAAAAATATTATAAAATACCCCCTTTCAACTTTTATTCCATTTTGCACTGTAGGTCAAAGTGCAGAGAGGGGAAAATATTCCAATCATCTAATCTCAGGTCAGTGTTTGTTACCTAAGGATTTTAAGACCAAAGAAAAGAACCCTCTGTCCTTCGGCGCTTCATGAGATTGCACTGAAGGCAGAGGACAGGTCTCTGAGGAGAACATTTACTTTGAGAGACTGAGGTTTGTACATCACCACCTATAGGACATGCGGTTCTCTCATGCTGACGTCCTGCACTAAGAGAGCAGTGGCTCTCCAATTCATTTTTATGAGGAGGAAGTTGGAGGCAGACTGCCTCGAAAGAGATACAACCATGAGCTGCAATGGACATGATCTCAATGCAGATTGGGGATACAAGTTTACCCTTGTTTTCAGAAGCAAGAATGATTAATGGAGTACAAGCGTAGAAGACATGAGTGAACTTTAACAAACTGCAGTGTGCCGAAAGTTATGATTTGTGAGCTGTATTTTCTCTGTGGGCCTTTCCTATCTGTGCATCATAAATATGCACAGTGGCTACAAAATGAGACAGAGAATTCTGTCCTGGCCTTAAAACCCCTGATCCTCCTCCCTTTTCGTCTTGCCTGTCTGTGCATGTCTCGCCCTCTTCTTTGGATAATTTATAGGTGCATCCTTTTTGTAAGCTCAGCTTGAGGATGGAACAGAAGAACTAATAGCTGGACACTGAATGCCAATGAACTGCGGAACCCAGCTGCCATTCAAGTATTTCTTATTCTCTCCAGGAGTAACCTAGGTAGGGCAGATGGCAATTTTACTATCCACCCTGAGAAAGGAGCAGTTCATCGCTGCTCTGAAGGGCAAATCAGAGGTTAAGCAACACCTCAACCTCTTGTTCCTCTAGTTTTGTATCTTTTTTTCAGTAGAGAAGCTGACCTCTCCTTCTGCATGCAGCTACTCGAGCAGACTGCAGCAAGGACTGGGAAGCTCTGAACCCATCCATCTTTCCTCCTTGCCTACCTGCTGCAGCTTAGCGCGCTCTGTTCTCTCTTCAGGAGCTGTAACCACTGAGTAAGGCACAGCAGAGACATGCGGTGTGCTTGCACTCTCCCCAAAGGTCCCTAAATAAGCCTGGGACAATAATGTTTACACAGTATTTCCTACTTACAGGTTACTAAATGTAGTTGCCTTTTTAAGCTCTGCTTTTTATCCCTGTTGGTTTTTGGCTGTTGGCAGTGTTTGTTGTGAAGATCAGCCCCTGGATCCTGCGGGCATTTTCCATCCAGAGACCATTTTTGCAGAAGAACAGCTGGAGTGTAAAAAATCATCTTCCCTCCAAAGAGGTGCTGAGATCCAGGCTTCTGGTAAATGTTCATCTCAAGAGAAAGATAATTGTGCTACCAGCAAGGTAGGAACAATTCTGGCAGCCTGCCCCTTCTTTGGGTGAACTGTGAAATCCAGGGAAGAGCTGACAAGGGTGGAAACGTTTGCAGTGCAGGTTAGCAAGAGCTGTGACAGCCACACCGTAGTGCCAGGAACCAAGGTCCCTCAGCATCTCTCACCCAATTAAGATCAGAGAAATCTGCTTTTGAAATAAGCAGATTGATGTGGTTTTGATACAAGAAACTGCCCTTCACTGATTTGATTGCTGTCTTGTTCTTGAATATGTGCTTAATTATATCCAAAAGGAGTCTATCCCTGTTTTTCCATTCTAACCAAAGTCAGCACAGTGCCTCGTTGACTTCCAGCTGCAAACTTAGAGCCTGTTGTCATTTAAAAACCAATCAAAGAAATACTGATCTATTACTGTTTATCAGAGCTGCAGTGAAGAAATTTCTAAATGAAAAAAGGCTCTTAAGTCATCAAGTGAAAACAGAAATTATACCATGAAGCCTTTTCGTCCAGGAAGAAATAACCAGGAAAAGAGTATCTTCCTTCAAATATAATTGTCATTTTTAATCCGGCTAAGCAAAAGCATACGATCTATTCAGAGGGAAGGCCTGTTTGTCAACAGATTGTAAACTAGTTTTTTAAAAAAAGAAAAGAACCCTTTGGTCATAAACTGTAGATAAAAGTTAAGCCCACAAAGCAGCTGAGAGGAAGCAGAACAATCAATCACTCCCCTACTTCCAAAAGCAGCTAATTGCCTCCAGCACCATCTTAGCACTATGGAACAAATCAGATATTCAAAGCTATTGAATGTCAACGCATCTAAACTATAGCAGTGGTTTTCACCAAATTATTAGAAAGCAATTTTCTTTAATGCAGCGATGGAACCTGCATCAGATTTCAGCCTTACCGAAGCTTTGGCAACGCACCACGAGAGTAAATTCCAACCTTGGTTCCACTGCGAATATTTTTCGTCTTGGATTTCAGAGGTAGCTCTGTGTCCTGCATCCACAGAGACCTGGTTTGCCCTCAAGGGCACTTGGCACCTAAAGAAAGAAACTCTATTACAATTGCAGTTTCTCTCCCTTCACGTTATCTAAGTATTCCAGTAACAAGGTATGGGCAGGCCAAACATTTGAGTTCCAGCACAGTGAAGTTTTAAATCAGGCTTCTGCTGTTTTCCTCCCTTCCGTACAGAGCTATTTCTACAATTGGCACTAATGATACAGCCAGGGAATAGAAACCCAAAAGTTAGCATATCCTAAGTTACCTCTCTCTGATCAGATGTAGTAAGTGGCATTGCATGCCCCTGGCGCAGTGCAGTGGCAAGGATAAAACCCACTTACATGTGCTTCCAATGAATATTTTGGCCACTGGAAAAATCCCTACCCATTACTTGCACACAATATAATATGTTATACATTGTAGGTTAGCTGAGATTTTTCTCATGAAATTTTCTTCCACAGGGAAATGTTTATTAGCCTGACCAACTTTTGCAAAGGAAGGGGTTGGGAAAGGGAGCCAAATAAAAGACTGATGGTGCGTAAGTATTAGTGCCTTACTTTCCACCAGGCTGGAAGTTTGCTATTCTGTTTGGTTTTGAAGTACATGGGGAAGTTTTGAACCCTAAGGAAATGTAAAGGCCTTCAGTTCTTCCTTATGGAAAAGGGCATATGTTTTTTTAAAAATGCCAATATTTTGGAATCATAGAAAAATCAGGTTCTGCCCCTTTCCATCAGATCCACACTTAAGAGCTCCAAATCTCTTCCAGCAGAGGGCTGCTTCTCAGGCAGTTCATTACAATGTTTTTGTAACAAGGGACACATGTGCTGCACTATGAAATGGAATGAGAAGATATGTTTAGCCAGGAATTTTCACTGTACGTAATAGTTCAATGGCCATTTTATTTCTCCAACTTCAGCGCTTTCCTTTCAGAAGTGCACGCTGTGCAGGCACCTGCAGCTGTGTTTAAAGCAGTCAGGTTTCACACAGGCAGTCTTTGTTCTCAGTTTTGTTTTAAGTATGAAAGTGGGTTCTGGGTTGGTAAAATATATCCAATATATCAAAAGATGGCAATTATTTTAAAGCAGCAGTTTCCAAATAACATTTTTACAGAGCAGAATTAACTCCTTAGCTATTTCTGACATGAGATCATGTTTTGGAGCCATTGCAGTGGTTGTCTTTTGAACTAAGAATGATTCTACCTCGCTGAGTCCAGTGCCCTGTGTAGCACAGCCTGTCCACGCAGAGGGCAGGAGTTACAAAATGCTCTCCTGTCATTCCCAGAGTGCTGCATTTCTACTACCAGCATGATGCTCTTATCTGAGTGCACCAGAGAACACCAGCCCATTAAAGGGATACTAAAGATACTCTTGTGCCTTCCTCCACTTCAGCACACATCTAAATCACATCAAAAGCCAGAGAATAAGCAAAATCTCCTCCAACAGCAGTGAAATATGTGTCAGAAAAGAAAAGAGATATGAATGTCAAGTTTTGGAGAAGTTATTGAACAACAGAGGAAAATGAAGTCATGCCCAATGATGTCTTAAAAATTCAACTGAAAGTCCTCATTTCATTAAACATGTTGGTTGATGGAGTCTGCCTCCTAATCCTTCTCTCCTGGAGTACCGTGAATGTCACCCCCTCTCCCCAGCCAGCTCACTTCTCCTCCATTCCCACACTCACACCCTCTGTCTCTTGCATTTCTCTGTGTTCATCAGTACCACACCGTGACCTCCAGCAGCTGAACTAATGCAGTTTCCCTCTGCGCCAAGGGAAACGCAGGTGAAAAGGGTAATGATTGCCACAGCCTGCTGGTCATGGTCTAGGGCTTAGTTTAGAGAGCACTTTTGAGATGCATGATGCTCTGTGCATGTGAACACGATATTGAACTACGAAAAGCATCTGAGGGAAAAATAAGGACACAGCTGTGAAAAGGATAGGTGCAGCCACACTTCATGAGAAAAGGCAGAACTATTATTGCAGTTTTGATGGGCCTTGGGGCAGCTCAGCTATTCCTGGTGACACTGGGCAGCCACTGGAGCCCTGTCAGTGCAGCGCGGTTGAGAACTGCCCAGACAGAGCCCCGGGCAGGCTGCGAACCTGCACACTTCGAGATTGCCTTCCAGGGTCCACAGAAGCCCAGGTTGGGAGGACATCCAGGGCAGAGCAAGAGCAGCAACTGCAGAGCAGCAGTCTGATGGCACAGGCAGCAAGAACAGCTCTCTGGAAGGGGATCTTTTCCTCTATGGGCTTTATTTGCTGCTCTTGTGAAAGGTTTAGAATGGAGCCCAATCTCTGGAAGGTCAAAGAAGGGTCAAAGATGTGTCACAGGCTTCCTGCAACAATTTTAGCCACATGGATGCTCTGGGTAATATTCCTTAAGATCATTAATTAATTAAGATGAATAATTAATTAAGATTATTATCTTTTCAGGATAAAGATCTTCCAGAGATTTTTCTAAGGGACAAAAAATAAGGCAGAAATTTTGTCTTTTTTTGTGTGTGCCACACCAGGTTGTGCAGAATTTGGCAGCTTGAGAAGGCTGATATGATTGCAGTAATTTCTTTCAGTTTTGCACTTCAAATTCCATCTCTTTTGCTAAAAAAAAAAAGAAGTCTCTTCTGTCGTTAATTTTTGCACATTTTCCCAAAAATGTGATGCCTCTTAGCACTCCCCTTTTGTTGCAATATTACAAGTCTAATTGACGTTTCTGTCAGGCCTGGGGGGCATGGCCAGCATACAACGTTCTCAGCCTTAGCACATACTTAACAACAGCATCAGCAAGGGATGTTCACATGGATTGAAGACAAGATGTTAAAAATTGAAGTTAACAGAAGAAAACTACTTAAAACTTGCTCCGCCATCCTCTGACATCAATAAGCATCTTTTGACTGCATTCAGCCGACTTCAGGTCAAGCCCATAATGCATCCTCTGAAGGATGCTTAATGTCTCTGGTCCTTAACCAACATATTAACATGTGAGAGAAAACTACAGGTTAGTCAGCTACTGCCATATCTTTTTACTTCACCAGCTATCGTGTACTTCAGTGCCTGGAGACTGCCACATCATTCCCCTACCCAGAGGAACTCATTCATTCAGTGGGAGAATCAAACTATCCCTGACTGTATTTCAGTGCTCTCCTTCCCCTCACACTGATTTTGCACTTAATCCCATAGCATTAAAAGAAGTGCTATCACTCATCTGCCCTACTAACGCAACAAATGAAAAGTGCATCTCAGAGGAAACAAACACCTTCAGCAGTTTAAAATGCCATTCATATTTACGTTGCAAGAAAAGCAAAAAGATGCAAATTTATGTTGCATTCATTTCAGATGAGGAGCTAATATAAGGTAGGTCAAATATCTTGGGCTCAGAGGAAGTGCTATTTTCATACTACCTTATACTCGATGTTACCGGTGAGCTCTGCGAATCCATGAAATATGAATGCATTTGCCTCGCAGAAGACAATCAAGTAGCTAAATCAGGGTTCATTTCACCTCCAGCACACTCATGTGTTTGTCACAATTCCCTTGACAAGCATCCCAATGAGCTGAAGTAAATACATTCATAAATATACGAGTATTTATAGAATAAAGGTAGGCTCCTATTCTGGACAGGATGTTTTTCAGCACAGGGACTGTTCTCTGTCTGGTGTTTGTACATCATTTACTTTAGCTGGATCATGAATGTAACATTTACAGCAGACACTGGTGCTACAACAAGAAGTGAAATCATCATGGTGATAACCTCGACACATAGAAAGCTCCAGCTGCTTTTTAGGGTTTTACTCAGAGGCTATCTGAGTCGGTGGGAAAACTGCCATTGACTTCAGTGGGCTTCGGGATCAGCGACCTCCAGAGACATCATTGCCTGAAAGGAAACTGAGCAGATCTGAGCACCAATATCCCTCTGGAATTGAACTTAATAACGACATTGAAAGGCTCGGACTTCTTCCATTTCATCACGGATTTAGTAAGAGATTCTATGTTGCTTCCTCTCTACTGCAAATATTCAAACACATGCATTAGTTTATTATTGGTTCTCTCTCTCTCTCTTTTTTTAAATGTTATTTAAATTTCATTGCTCAGGCTATATTCCCCAAAGAGGTCAAAACAGAACAGGGATAAATGATAGCTTATTAAAAGAGGAAAGGGAAATATTCTTCTGGTTACATCTTTACTTCTCTGTCCACTGTTACACCTTGCTCTCACTGCTCTTAATGATCATGAACTGTAAGGTGCTCATACGACATTGTTAACCTGATTTTTGGTCAACAATACCTTACTGCATAGGCTCCTGGTCTCTTAAGATAACAAGCTCTTTCAGTCGATATCAGTTGGAATACAATAGGCTGAACATGAGCCAGCCTAAATGGAAAGTCTGTCAGCAGACAAAGCACGGTACTGGAGACTGAATGGCCTAGAAGGAGCAGAGGGAAGCATAATTAAATATGCAGGAGCTATTTTTGAATCCACTGAAATAGAAGACAATTAAATGGAAAAGATCCAGGAGAGATTCAGTTACGTTAGAGATGGACAAGTGAAACTTCGGATCAAGTGTTTGGACCCAGTCTTTGTATGTTTGAATTCTGAAAAAGGTCAAGACCTTGCAGTCCCACAGTTCAGTTTAACCAATGAAGAAATGGGGATAGCAAAGGTGATGGCAGCTGCACAGCCAGGAGACCTTCAGAAAGAAGAGTGAATGAAGAAATAAGCATGAGTTCCTAGGGGAAAAAAAATCACAACATAGAGACATCACAATACAGGCCTGATTTCTGTAGGTCTTTGGGTAACTATAGTAATAACTGGGGTTTTAACACCCTGGTACTGAGAAAGCAGCTGTGATCTCTACCTGGGAAGCACTAAAACAGCATAATGGTTGTTAGCAGTCTGTGGATTTAGAGTACCTGTGGTTTCAGGTGTCAGCAGCAGTGGATTAATCCAATTGTGACAGACAAAACAACATTGCTATACACAGAAACCGCCTGCCTGGTCTGAAAAATTCACTTTGATGTGAATTTGCTGCTCCTCACCAGTACACACCTGTACCCATATTGCTGAATAAATCTCAATTCGGTCCTAGTCATCACTGAGCTACTCCCAGCAGCTTGAAACCAAAGTGGCTGTATTGTGCTTTGCCTTAATCTTTGAGAAGATACGACACGACTGTAAGAAGTTCTTTTGGTTTCAATCCAGTCCAGCAGGCAGCTTCTGAGCTGTAATACATTATTCCCAAGCAAAGTGAGACTTGCACTACAAAGAACAGGCAACTGCAAATTAGGAAGTGTAAAGTCTGTTCAGGGAGAGGGATACTGAAGACAGAATCACTCCTTTGCAGCACAGTCCCAGTATAAACAGCTGTAAAGCAGAACGGTCCAGCGCAGGTTGCTGTGGAGATGTGACTGAAATTCCTTTGGGTGCAAGCTGGAACTTTCTGTGAGGGTAACAGAGCACTGGAACAAGCTGCCCAGAGAGGTTGTGGAGTCTCCTTGTCTGCAGACACCCAAAGCCCTGGCCGTGTTCCTGTGTGACTGCTCTGGTGATCCTGCTCTGGCAGGGGTTGCACTGGGGGAGCTTTCCAGGTCCCTTCCAACTCCTGAGATTCTGTGATTCTGTGATTCCTCCTGAGCTGGTTGTTCAGGTTGGGACCCACCTCAAACCACTCTCAGCCATCTCCAGAGTCAAGATAGAGAGGGGAAGGTACTTCCACACTTCCTGTGTTTTAGAAATCTGCCCTTGGCTTAGACAGTATTTTGAGCTGGCTGAAGCTTAAGTTCAAGTAGTTAACATCACGAATTTTCTGGAACTTTGGCACTGGTCTTCTCTTGGTTTATGCTGCTGTACACAGAAGGATTTCCTTGCGGGTCACTGCAGACTGCACAATGAATGTCGAGCCAAGCAAGAAGACAAATTTTTGCCAAGAATCAAAGCCACTGTACAGTGTCCAAATGAACTCCTAAAAATTGTTCCCTATGACTCAATCTTTTGGTACTTTTTGAATTGAATTACTTCTTTCCAACTTCCCATACAAAATTTTAATGTTACTGGTAACCGCTATGACTAAGACTTGTAAAAGCCAAGAATTACAGACCAAAGGACTTGACCTCAATTTTTTAGTTTGAGACACTCATGGAACTAAACACAGCAATTTAGGAACATGTTGGTTAGTTATTTCTTGTTTAAAGGACCTTCATCAATTAAACTTCTTAGAGGGATTTGGATGAACCATGAAGTTTGTAAAGTTCATTCCAGATCATAAAAGATAAAGGAAGAAAAACTATAAAATCATCCTTCCGAGGGAGAGTAAGTAAAAATGGCAAGCACTTAAATTTTCTTTTTAGAAACTATTTAGTAATATTTATTTAATGATTGCCCAATTCAGCTACTGTAACATTCTTTAATAACTCATAAAGCATATTTTATGCCAGCCCTGAGATTTAATGGCATCACAGTGGGAGGAAAATCTATCTTGACACGAAGCTTCTGAAAGCAATGGGAAAAAAAGAAGCTGAGGGTTTTGGAAGGGAAAAAATACTATTTTTTATTGAGGTAAATGGTTTCTATCAGATTCTTCATCTGTGTGCTGTATCCAGGCAGCTATTATATGCGATTTGAGTCTGTCAGTTGAAGAGCATGATGCATATTAGAGTGGATAAATGTAGTTGTGAGCGAGTTAAATTTAGACCTTATTACCTGCATTATGTTAATGCCTCTAGGTGCTAACAGATTGAAACCCGTTGTGATAGACACTGTACAAGCACATAGCAAGACAGAAGTCATTCAGGGCATGGACTGAATCAAAATAGACACGACAGAAAAAGGGTAGGAGGTTTGGGGATGAAAGCAGAGAAAAATAAAGGAGCTGGCAGAGCCAAGGGAAAAAACAGCTTATGATTTTTTTGGCAAAAAAAATTATTTCATCTGTAAGTGAACATTTGTCAAAGCCATAAAATGTATTCATGAGCTATATTCGTCCCTAGACACGTGAAAGAGATGCCAGAGAGTGAGACCCAGGATCAAACCTGGTCTTCAAGGATTAAAAGACTTGAATCTTTGGTCTCCTCAAGAGTGACCTAAAGACCAAGCTTCTGTAGCTCCTTCTCCCCCAAGATGTTTCCATGAAGATAAAACACTGAGGCTTTTCAAAACTTCGCAGGGTTTTGTGGCATAGGAAAAGGATTTTCAAGACATCCCCCACCAGGAACATCAACCTGCATCCCCAGAGGCCACCCCTGAACCCAGCCACGTGCTCACCCCAATGGACTGCGCAGTCTTACACTTCAGAAGCGCTGTTTTTATTTTTAGGTTGTTGTTTTGATTTTCTCCAAACCATAAGAACCACTGCTTCCTTTGGAGCTTTCTCTGACCTTAATAAACAAAAAGCAGCAAGTCTGTAAACTTTTTAAGTACATGCACAAGGACTTTTTCTGTAAGTTAGAACCACTGGTAAAATAGCTCACGACAGCTCTAACCTGAGTTTAACTCAATGAGCCTGGTACAACATGTAATAGAGTTTAACACGGAACCTCAAAACAAACCAAAATTACTTAATAGATTACTCAGATCCACTAATAACAATCACCTTCCCCTCTGCTCTGCCCTGCTCACACCACAGCTGCAATCTTGTGTCCAGTGCTGGGCCCTCAGCTCCAGAAGGACAGGAACTGCTTGAAAGAGTCCAGCAGGGCCACAAAGTGATGGAGGGAGTGGAGCATCTCCTGCTGAGGAGCGGCTGAGGGAGCTGGGGCTCTTGAGCTTGGAGCAGAGGAGACTGAGGGGTGCCCTCATTCCTGGGGATCCATTGGGAAAGGGCAGTGTCAGGAGGAAGGAGCCAGGCTCTGCTCTGGGATGGCCAATGCCAGGACAAGGGGCAATGGTCCCAAGCTGGAGCACAGGAGGTTCAAGCTGAAGATGAGGACAAAGTTTGTGGGTGTGAGGGTTTTGGAGCATGGCCCAGGCTGCCCAGAGAGGTTGTGGAGTCTCCTTGTGTGCAGACACCCAAAGCCCTGGCCGTGTTCCTGTGTGACTGCTCTGGTGATCCTGCTCTGGCAGGGGTTGCACATGGGGAGCTTTCCAGGTCCCTTCCAACTCCTGATAGTCTGTGATTCTGTGGTTCTGTGACTGAGCTCTGAAGTGGCATGGCCATAACTTGAACTGATCCTGATCTACTGATTATGGTCATGTGCCGTTTTATTTAATAGCTAAATACTTGCACAGAATGATTTAACACAAGGAGACACAGAACATGTATGTGTGCAGATATCAGATTAGTAGCTGACAGGTTCCGTCATATCGTGGCCTTATTTCTTTGGCTGTTACACAATTTCTGTTTTAATGTCCTGAAAGGTGACTATTGCACGGTGACAGACATCAGAGAGAGCTCCCATGTCCGAAGATCTGGAATGGCTGTCATGACACAACGGTTTGAGGCTTCTCTCTAGCCCTGCATTGCAAGGATGCTAAAAAACACTCCCCCAGGAACAGTCTAATTCCTCACTGCAGCAGCAAACAAAGTGCTGTCATTTTGGTGAGTTTTGTTTTGAAGCTTATACAACACTGATGGCATGCCTGAAGGAAGGGAAATATCTCTGACCTGTCCGTGTCTCCGCACAAGTCTTTACATTTCAGGAGAAGAAAAATTGAATCTTCCTTCCCTGTCCCCTTTTCAGTTGTATCTGTGCTCCCTGGAGAGCAGGGAGGCTGTCTAATGTCACCACAGGGTAAGTCGTAAAAACCGATGCATCAGAACCATTTTCCTTTGGCAAATCCGTTTTAAGAGAGTCTTTAACTTTACCAAGCTTAGTAATGGCAACAGGAAAGCCTAATGAATACCACACTGGGCTGAGTCTTGGATCTATCAATGGGAATTTACCTTCTGAGGTACTGGAGCACAAGGATGGATGGAAAAATGATACTTAACATGTAAGTATTAACATATTAAGTATTCATGTTTTGCCACATTTCTCCACCTTGTCCAACTTCATTGAAAACTACTGATAGAAAATCTAGCTGCCCTGGGTTTGCAGCAACCAGCTCTGTCTGATAAAACTGCATCTTTATTGTCATGGTCACATTCTGCCCTCCTGCTAATATACAGAAATGAGTCATTAAGGAAAGCTAATTCCAATCTAGTCCTAAGTGCAGAATAAAGTATCAAACTGAGAATGGTTTTTGAAAATACTCCTTTTTTTTCTGTATCTCTCAGGAAGATGGAGAATTTTCTAGTTTTATGATGAAACAAAGTGAACTCCCAGATACCTTCATTCTGCTGAGGTTGGCTTTGCATATTCCACTGTCTCAAGCCCTGCAGAACCCAAACCGTTATTGTGCAGCTCTAACTACATTTACTCATCAAACCAACTGGCTTTTTTCTGGTCATAATTTGGATGCCTGAGGACAGCAGGAGTAGAACTGAATAAAAGATGCAATTCCAGACCATTGCCAGTTCTGTGCAGGAAAACATTTTTCCATAATTAAATGCTGATAACAATGAAAGAAGCCTTGACCTGGCCACTACCTTTCCTTCCTTTCCAATTCGCCTTCCTAACTAGTTCTTTAATTTTCCTAAATTTTTGAAGAATTGAATTGCCAAAGTTAAAGGGGTCAACCAAGTGGTCAGGTCAAGCCCATAAACATTGAATTCAAAACAATCCTATAAAGCAAAACATCTCAGACTGTCACAGTTTGAAGTTGCAATATGTGCCAGCAGCAAATGAGTTACACAGCCAAGGTGAGTACCAAGAACATTGCTTTCCAATTTTCTATGGCGGGTTATATGGCCCCTATTCATATAAAGACCTCCAAGACTTTAATTTATTTATCCTGACAACATATGAGAATGAAGAAATATTTCTTCATTCATTAAGACAGAGAGACTGTCTCAGAGGGACTGAGAGACCAAACCAACATAGAATATATTTAGCCGCTTATTTCCCATTGCAATGGCATTAAGGGAGACTTAGAACAAGTAACATGTTTACATAATTTGTTTACCTATATTGCTATTACCAATAAAACTCAACAAAAACATTCTAGGGAAAACCAATATGAGCATCTTTTGCAACAGAAGACCTGAGCAAAGATACATCAAAGATACAAAGAGTACATACCAAATACAGTTCTTTATTTGGCATGCCTTGACCCTTGATGTTTCTTAGTGACTGATTAATATTTATGCAAACCACCACTTCAATTAGAAACCTAGTGGGATTAATTGGATGGAAAAATACTTGCAATGTAGCAGATGAAGGGAAAAAATATCAGAGAGCTTTTCTCTCTTTGTCTGTTGCCACCAAAATAATGCAGGCAGTTACAGGTTTAGTACAGGGATGTACCCCCTAAAGTGTTTCCAAACTAATAACCTTTGAAATGGATTTGCAGCCTTGGAGAGGCAGCAGGGATACACAAGGGAATAGGATTTGATTTAAGATGAACACTGGCTCAGGCACTCATTAACGGACCCTGCTCTACAACAAAATGTCACGGGGTCACATTCAACCTGTACACTCAGAAAAATCTGGTTTGATTATTTTACCCCCTCAACCCCAGGGGCTGCATGAAGTTGCATAAAGTGAAGCTGGTGCCTTGATCCTGGAATATCAAATCATTAGGAGTGGGAGCAAATAGCCACTGTGGCCACATTGCAAGCTATCACATGGCTGCGTGTAAGGTATTGTATGCACATGTACAGCAAGGGGCTTCAAATCTCAGTTTTGGGTTTTTGCCATCAAGCTTGTAAAGAATATCACACTGAGACTTCAGTTAACATTTCTGTGTGTGTATTTGACAAGTGAGTTCATGTTTAAAAAGAGAAAAAGAAAACCCAGTATATGAAGAGGACAAAGAGAGAGTTTCAAGTGACTCCAGGATGGATCAAAGCCTTTGCTGCAGACTGTGAGCCATGGAATTCCTTCTGCTTCCTGACTGTGTTCCAGTGGCTTCCTGTAACACAACTCCAACAGATCACAAACTTTCCCAGTAGCAGGAGAAACTCAAGATCACAGACAGAAAACTTCACTTTCCCAGAGTTCACTTGAAAAAAAAAGAAATAAATTATTCCCTAAAGGCGCCCTGACTCACTACTTTCCCTGCTAGTCTTGTTCTGACTGGGAACGCAGGATGCTGCTGGTGGGCTTAGGGTTGAATTTTGCCTCCACCCACCGAGTGTTGCAGATACAGAGTGAAGCTGATCCTAAACCAGCTGCTGTTGCAAAAGGTTCACCCTACTGCAGATTTCATGCTGCATCCCCTGGATGCAAAGCAGTAGGGTATATTCTATCTTATTGACCTCTTACATACTGGCATATCTCAACATAATCCTATCTAAACATCCTCAAAGAGCACCAGGTGTGAGGGAGAAGCACGGTTAGCTTGCTAAGCCTTTGCTACAAATGTGATAGTAGGTCCATATCCAGAGAAATATTTCCCAAACCTTGTCCTCATTTTGAGCAAGTACTCCATGCAGACTTGAACTTTTACTCAAATAGTGGAGAAATCTGATGATAAGGGTTAGATCTGGAATTCTGCCTATGCCTGGACCAGCACCTGGATTTAAGGACACAGAGCTTTGTGGCTGGCTTATATTCACACAACAGTTTAGATCAGAATCACGGATTAATGTGATCCTGGGCATTTTAACTAGTAGGAATAATGGTATGGAGGTCTGGACTGATATTTCCTCAATACTCTTAAGGTAAGGGCTGCATGGCAAGCTGGGAGGAAACCCATGTTCTTCACTGAAGTTTCATTACCAGCCCTGCGGCCGTGGTTCCCATCACCATTCCAGTTTCCTCTGCCTCCATGTAGGAGTCACACATGTTCATGGCTCAGCATCTACAGCTCAATTTTTTAAACTCAGCTTAAATATAAAAAAGAAAGAAACTGCTTGCTGTGAGTTTTAATGTTACCACTATATTTAGACAGTAGCTTAACAATATTTCGATTGCAAGATAGTTGTGAAGAATCATTCATAAGACACAAACTCACTAGCAGTAGGTATTCCCCAGAAAAGAATTTCTCCCTAGGCTCATACCCATGAAAATAAAGATGCAATCAGATATTAGATCTCTGCAAATAAAGGAGAGCATTGAAGAAAACATTGCAAACACATATTTTCATTTTCTTTTGTAATTTTTTGTTTATATCTCCAGCAATATAGTATTTAAGCTAAAAACAGCCATGAAGTGTAATGTTTACTACTGAGCCCCAGGGACACATGCTGCTTTATTCACACCCAGGAGGCCTCAGGTCACAACCTGATGTGAAGCCGATGCCAAAAGCTGTGGGATGGACATACAGAGTCATCATTTTAAAGACAAGCAGAAGCAAGAAATAACGCATATTGTTAATCACTATGGCTCATCCTACCTGGGGGACCCAAGACAAGCTCCACTGTGTTAGCAGGCTGCAATGTCACGCAAAGGGGAGAGAGTTCCCATGCTCCAGCCTGCAATTCCAGAAAGTATGTTTAAGGCAGTCAACACGACGTAGGATTAAGCATGGAACAAACCACAGCTTTTTATTACAGAAGGTCTTGTGTTGTTTTCCATCTAGCTACATCGTACGCTAGTGTTGAACCTGATCGTTTTTCCATAACACTTTAAATAATTGCCTGTATCTCTCACTTGTCATTTGGGCAGGGGATCTTACCTGACCAGAGCAATGACCACTGAACCTGGTTTGTCTCTCATTCTGCAAATGTAGTCCTCTTTGGAAACAATGAACCTGGATCTTCAATTGGTTTTTCCTACAAGTATAATTCTATTATCTCAGAGGAACTTTCTGACCATCTGCATCTCAGTCAGAAGAGAGGCAGACCCTAATCCTCTCCTACATGGACGAGCTTCCCAGTCAGATTCACAGAACGAATACACACAAATCTTAGAGATTTAAAAAATCAAGCCCCTTTCTTCCCCCCATTGCTAAAACAGGGGGCCAGTTGCTTGAAAAATAAGCACCACATCTCTCCTCTCTCCTTTTTCTTGCCAATATATCACATTTTTCCTCAAATCCTGGCTCCAAACAGCACCACACTAAAACACTGCACACAGCATGAATAAATCAGGCCTTTGGAACAGAAAAAAGTTTGAAAGTGTTAAATGGAAAACTCAGCTTCATTCTGCTGTCCTTTCAAATGGTTATTGTGGATGATAGAAATAACTGTTTGTCAATGGAAAAAAATTTTATGGGGCAGAATGTTTCAGCCTAAATTATTCAGCTAATGGTTATTACCTCTGCAAAACGGAATAAAGAGCCATGCGATGCTGCTATGGCTCGAGCAATTTTGCTGCGGTACCTACAGAAGGAGTGTGAAATGCCTCCCTCAAGACAGCACTCAGAACTTCAGCTTTCTTGGAGAAAGCGCCACTGCAGAGGCACTTGCATAGTAGATTTGAAGAGCTTGATTACACTCCTGTGTACGCTGCTTTTTCACTTTTGGCAGGAAGTTAGGAGCTGTCTACACGAGCTCAGAATTTTATTTGCAAGGCTCCGCTGCTGGTTTTAAACACTGTTCCTTGCAACGCTTGCTCTTCCTTACTGCATTTGGAGGTGTTTTCTGCTTTGATGGACAAGATGCTGGGTCTGTGCTTCCTTCTAACAGCATAATTCACAGATTCCTCAGCCTTCTTGGCATATCAAGCGGGAAATGGCTTATTGTGCACTCTGTGTATGTGTGCTAATTTTGGCAACCTTCGCACTTAGCATAAGGAATGTAGGATGCCTTTGGCTCTATGCCCTCCTCAACCCCTAAAAAAAGCACCTTGTCAGTGGTTAGCAGGGCTGTCAGAATAGGAAGTTTGCCTCTCGGTTCCTATTGAAACGGCGTCAGTTGGAGTGGGCCTAGACTAGGTTATGGGTGGGTGCTCTACCCGAATCCTGCTCCCACATGAACTGGTGCAGCCCCAAGAGGGTCAAGGGAAACCTTGTTTTTCACACAACCCAGGATACACCCAGCCTGGCTCTTTGCATTCCTCTTCTTCCACTGCACATTCTGCTGCTCCCTTCCCGAGCAAACCTCTGTTGTGTAATACACAGGTGAGCCTCCCATGTTGTCACATGAGCTTTTCTAACTAGCTCAAGACAACAGCTTTTCCTAGGTGCATAACTTCCTTTCCCACCCACACTAATGCTTTCTGCTTAAACAGCAGATGGAACGGTACATTGCGGGGAAGGAGGGCTTTGACACAGCTTTAAATCCCACACAGACAATACTGTTTTCCCTTCAGGCTGCCCACCAAGAGGAGATGCCTGGCACTGCCTCTGTGTTAGCACAGGCGCACCCTCCTCCTTTTGTCCTCATTAGGAGCGTGTGGGCGCTGCTTTCCACCAAGACTCCGTGTGCCCATTCTGGCAGCTCTGCATCGTTAGCGATGCCAACAGGTCTCACAGCACCCTTCTGGCTGTCCCTCTGCCACCACCATGCCCAGCTGAGAACAAAAAGATACTGAACACAACGCATGGATGTGATGTCTCAAAAGCTCAGATGACCCTGCAGCTCAAACAATTCCCCTCCAAAGCTCCCTTACACATACACACACATATACGTGTGTATATATGGCTTCGTTAGAGGACAAAGCAGTCATCTATATTATTATATATATATAATATACATATTAAGGGAGTGGAGCATCTCCCTTATGAGGAGCGGCTGAGGGAGCTGGGTCTCTTTAGTTTGCAGAAGAGGAGACTGAGGGGAGACCTCATTCATGTTTATAAATATTTAAAGGGTGAGTGTCACGAGGATGGAGCCAGGCTCTTCTCGGTGACAAACAATGATAGGACAAGGGGTAACGGACACAAACTGGAACACAGGAGGTTCCACTTAAATTTGAGAAGAAACTTCTTCTCAGTGAGGGTGACAGAGCACTGGCCCAGGCTGCCCAGAGAGGTTGTGGAGTCTCCTTCTCTGCAGACATTCAAAACCCGCCTGGACGCCTTCCTGTGTAACCTCATCTGGGTGTTCCTGCTCCGGCAGGGGGATTGGACTGGATGAGCTTTGGAGGTCCCTTCCAATCCCTGACGTTCTGTGATTCTGTGATTCTGTGATTATATAATATGTATTTGGCTACCTGATAAAGATTAGGATTTAACATCCCAAGTGTGTGTTACAGTGGGACATCCACAGGGCAGGACCCGTCTGGAAAATCTTTGTCTAAGCTGATCTAAACTCAGCAGTGAAAAAACCACTGCTGCTGGCAGAAGATCTCATTTTTTGGAGAGTGCTAAGTGTCTGTCATCCATCCATATTTCTTTGTCACTAGGCATTCCTAAAAAACTTAAGCCAAAATGTATTTAATATGCTTCTGTAGACCAGTCATGGGCCATTTACCATAGTATCACAGCATAGCATGAGCTATAGATCATACTTGCAGATCCATTAGAAGGGATTTAGCTGTTCGACAGCTCTGAACTTTGAAGAGGATAGGTATAGTCAAATACATTCTGATTTTTCAAACACCCCTGGCTCAGCATTACTAATCATTGCTTAAAATTAACAAATGTTAATATTAGGGACACATATATCACCACAGAACCACTTTCTTCAGTGATTGATCACGTGCCATGACACTGTCACAAACAATTTCAAAAGCGATCGTGCCATTTTTTATCCATGACAGAGACCAGAAGATGTAACAAAAATAATAATACTGACGACAGAGTGGCTGAACGCAGAAGTTACTGTTACAGTCCTGGACCAGTTAACAAGAACTCTGAGGTAGAGTGTGAAGCTATGTTGAAAAATGAGTCTTCAGTATGTGAGGGAAGAGAGGAGGACACTTCCTGAGCAACGTGATCATTTAAAAGTGTACTTTTATATATTTTATATATATATTTTAATATTTTATATGTTTTCATACTCAACATCTCAGCAGCACTACCAGCTGCCACCATCACCTCTTCCTTCTGCTTGCCCTTTCCCATCACCACACCTTTGAAAGGGGTTCTGCTGCATTTTTAAAGTTGATGTGTAAAAGAGATGCAAAGCTAATGTTACCTCATTATGAAAAACTTTAAAATAAAAAATTTCACCCTAAAGCCTGAGGTAGGCAATAATTTTCTTCAGCTGAGATCAGATGGTCACTGTGGAAATTAATGTGGTAAGTTAAGAATTATCTTCCTCTTGTTTATTACTGCCTATTTAGCTAAGAGCTAAATAAATAAGTAAATAATAATATATAATAAATAAGTAAAGTAGCTAATTTCTACATTCAAGATCAACCATTTCTACAAGTGCAGAGTGGGAGATACAGGCTGGGTGGTCCCTTTCGTGCAGGAAGGAAAAGCCCGAGATTACAGAGAGTCAAAAGCAGAATATGAAGCAAAAGCTTGATAAACCATATGGGAAACACAAACAGTGCTTTAGCTGCAGGCCATGTGACACACACCGTGTCATTCTCTACTCACTATAACTGTACTGAGCTTTGGAAACTACACTGCAGGAAAAAAGATGACTTATTCCAGCAGTGAGAAAGATCAAAGTGCTAGACACACGAGGTAAGGCTGAAAGATCTGGGGCTGTGCAGTCTCGAGAAGAGATGGCTGAAAGAAGGGATAGCAGTCCTCAAAGTACATAAAAGGCTGCTGCAAAGGAGAAAAAGAATAAGCAGGGTTTACATGCTTATTTTAGGGAAAAGTAATAGTAATGGGCTGAATATGCAACAGGGGAGAATTAGCTCAGACGTAGGGAGCATTCTGTAAAACTAAGGATAACTAAGCCCTGAAATAGACTGTGTGGGGAGATGGGGAATCTCTGTCTTTGGAGATTTTAAAGAATGTGTTAGGCAAACATCTGACACAAATGATATAGGTATAATTTCTCATGCCTAGGAGCAGGGAGGCGAACTACAGGAGTCTGTGGATTGTCTAGACCACAGAGATTAGCTCAGGGTGAAGCTGGACAGCCTGGAAACACTGCACAGACACACCGAGACCACCCCGAGGTCCTGCCAGGAGATCACTTCACCATCACTACTGGCCTGGCCAACAGTCACAGCAATTCCACTCTTGGGAAAGGGTGAGATGCCAGTGATGGTACTTCCCTCCGCAGGATTTACTGTTATTGCTGCAGAAGCGTGCAATGCCCAGAGCCACCTCTGCACCAGTGCTGCACCATGCTGCTGCTCAACTTTTGGAAGGTGGTGGGAGTATGACACAGACACACTGGGAGCAAAACGTGGTTCCAATGCTTTGCTGTCACTTAAGAGTGCTCTGCAGCTCTCATGGTATTTGGGTCTCCCTACTCACTAATAAGAAGCTGACTAGCAAAACCTCCTTGATGCCTGTCCAGTCTTGTTTGCTGTGACCAGGACAATGACAGGTTTAGTGAAAGAAATGCAGCCATTCCAAAGTTCTGGCTCTAGCAAATGGTATTGTAGTGGACAAAGCCCAACAACCAAATTGTTAATTGAAGGGATGCTCCTGAGGTGAAAATGGGCTGCATAAGAACATGGTACAAAGCAGTCTCTTTGCTTAAGGGTGTTAATGACCCAAGCTTGTCCCACTGCGAGACATTCTGTTTGGTTACAGGATTTGGTTTCCTTAGGAAAAGGGTGCCACAGAAAGGTATCTGTGAAGAGTCACCCCCAGGAAAGAGCAAAACCTGTGATGTCAATGTCTCAAAAACCATTTCTATGGTGTTGCTTCCCTCTTCCCCTCCCTGTGCCCTGCCTGTGAATTTGAATAAATTACACAAGACAGCATGACAAGGGAGCATTAATGGGCCATTTACCACCTGAGAAGTACATTAACGGGTCATTAATGTGTACCCTGCAGTGTTCTGCTGTTAGGACTCACTAGATGTTTCATATTTTTTAAAAAGATTTTTTCTTTTTTCAGTAACCAAAATATTTTACTTCTATTTTTCTCTGTTCTTCTGAAGAAATTGTTAGGTTCTAGGGGAATAACGATTCATGAAAAGGGAATGAAAAGACAGGGCAAAATAAGAACAGCTTTCTGTTATTCTGTGGCCATAGTTTTCCCAGCTGATGCACACACAGAGCTAGCAGGAGGATCGTGCCAGTTCTGTGATCGCATCTCTTCTCACAGGAATATGTCACAATTTCACAGAAGCTTCAGTTGAGATATTAATGGCTTTAATCAAGCAAACTGAGCAGAGGAAAGGTTGAAATCAGTTAAGTTGAGGGCTCTCCCAACTCTTAGTTATTACGCTGAGAACTGAAGATGCCCAGCACTTCATACAAGTAGGCCTTGATGGAAAAAAATTAAGATAACTGAGTATGCAAACCTGTGCCTGGCTTAGTGTTTGTATGGAGGAGAAACTGGATGGAAAGTTCTCCACAGTCCTGCTCTCAGTGACAATGCTGCTTTTTGAACACATGAGGCACTGTTGGTTGTTCGTTGCTGAAATGAAGAACCAAGAGTTGACAAAAAGCTGTTACTGCAATATCAGAGAACACCCGATTTTTCTCTTCTGCATCATCTCATGCTCTTGTCTCTACAGGTTTGGGAATGAAAAAACAAGGTTTTAATACCATCAGAGAATTTATTGTTCTATCGGAAATGTGTCTTTCGCCAAATGAATGCAGATGTTCCTGCCAGGACAGGAGTACTCTGTAATTGGAAAACAGCTGAAAATAGAAAAAAAAGGAAGTGCACTCCTACCTTGCCTCAAAGTGCCTGTAATCCTTGAAACACAACCAACTGTATTCAGCTACGCTGATGTCTTTTGCTTGATTACTTCCCAGTCTGACAACAATAGCTTGGAATTTCTACAGAGGGGGCAAGTGCTTTTCTAAAGAGAATGAGTTCACTTCGGTGTGCTCTGAGATTTTTGGAAGAGGGCAGTATCTGGCTTGTTCTCATGCATTCACTGAGCCTAGGAACAAAAAGCAGTAAAAGATACCAGAAGCTTTTAAAATACATTCTGAGTGTTCTCCAGAAAGTGCACTTGACACTGGGATCTGCTCAGCAGAAGAGGCACACTGAGCCTGGGAAATGGACAATACTGTCCTCTCTGGAATCCTTTCTTTAAGATAATTAGTGAGCTTTATTTCTTAATAATAAGTGAAAATGTTGTGCACCATGGGTAAAAACTGTGAAAGTTGGATTTTTCAGTTACTGAAAATAATGGCATGGACAATTGCTATGGCAAAATACTTGTATGTACGAAAGAGGTTTACTGAGTCATCAGGTCGTAAAGAAAAGACCAAGGACAAGAAAAGTGATGAAACTCCAGGTTCATCAAGTTTCAATTTCATCAGAGAACTCAAAACAAAAATAAAAAGCAAACAAAAAGAAACCACCACAGAAAACCTGAGTGAAGGAAACAAAGAGATAGAAAAAGGCCAGCAGTTCAGTCTTGCTCCAATTAGAAAATTAACAGGTAAGGCATCTCCAGAGGTTTTTTCCATGTACTTCTTTCACTGGCGCCTGTGTTTTGGAGAGGGCTGGTCTGTATTTCCAGGTGATCTTTATCTGTTGCTTTTCTCTGAAGCACAAGTACGTGTAAAGGAGGTCATCAGTCAGAAGATACCATCTTTGTACGTGCTTGGAGCTCTGTTACATACAGGGCTCAAAGGCAGCAGATATGAAGAAGTTTGTCATAGTAGTTTGAGACCCAGAAGGCAACTTGTCAATGCCAGAGCTGATGAACTGAGCACTGATGGTAACGTGAGGTCAAAGCTCTGGTTAACTACTTATGACACATTCACACACTGCCAGGACCTATGAAAAAATAGGTCAGTGTCCCAATTTCTCAGGATTTTTTGTGGGTGTATGTCCAGGTACTTGCATAAGACAGACGGAGCCAGACTCTCATGCAAATTGAACTAAGGCCTTATGAAGATGTTATCTAACCTCTACTAAATTTAATAGCCCAAATGAAACGCATTACTCAATCCCACTCCATCTGCAAGGCATTATTATTGAGTTTGTAGTGAATAACTATTATTTTCTCAATTTTCAGCACAGCACAGTGTATTTTAACATAGCAACTGCCCAGTGAGTTTGGGCTCCAGGATATATGACTGTCTTTTCAACTAAAAAGCACTGGCATTACAGTGAGAGGAGCAAACCAGCTTGCAGCCTAGAGATTTCCAGGAGGAAATGGTGATTGAACTGACCATGCTAGAGACGGCTTTTAGTTTGAGCTGAAGGAAATGGATGTGGCAATAATTCCATGTTACCTATTGAATGCTAATTTCAGAGACATTCTTTGCGGAGTGTTTGAAAGGACAAAATCTGAATTCTAATTTCCAGAGAAAGCAAAGGCATTTATAGCAATTGCCTTTGTGTAATTGCTACAGTACAGACTGTACACGGGGGCATAGGACAATGCATCTCATAAGGAGTCAAAGATAAATGACTTAATCTGAGATCTGCAACTCTAATTACATACATCTCTCTATCCTAAATGGTTTTATTTTGCTATAGTTGCTTTTAGAGCCATTAACAAAATGTTGCATTACATCTCTGTTAGTGCGGGGGCATGTGCAAAGACTGCATATACACCTAAAGCCTATTTTTGTACTGCATGAGTCCTAAAATGGAATTCAAACACAGTTTGTTTCTGTTACAGCACTGTGATCATTACAAGTTATTATTTTTAAAAAATATTGATAATCACATTTATGCATTGCAAGTGTGTGTAAGAAAGGAAAAGAATTCATATTAAACAGGTGAATTAGGAAATATTTACAAAGGAGCAAGCAAAGAATGAATCTGGCTACAAATCCATTATCTGCTTAGCAACACAAATCTCAGCCTAAGCTTGCTCTTTAAACTTAAGTCCTCTTGGCTACAAAGACAAGATCTCCCCTGCTTCCACGTTGAAACTGATAGTCTGAATTCTCCATCCTGGTGGAAATGTGTAAAGATTTGCCTGCAAGGATGGGAAATAGGGGTTCCACTGAGAGATGCAGATCATCATCATCATCATTCCAGGAGGATCCACATCACCAAGCAAATCTGTTGAGCTGTGTGATGTAATGAACTGTGAGGAAATATTATTGTGACTCTGAAGTCTGAGCAGCCAAGGATGGCTCAGAGGCATCCAGAGAACTGCCAGTCAACTGCAGGAGTTTGATACCAAAGCGATGTCCTCTGCTTCTGCTGACAAAGGGTCACAAAATGCACAGAAACAGGTTCTGCAGCTATAAAGTGCTCCCTCAATGAAAGCTCCAGCAGGTTAATACTCTTATGTAAAACTTTTTGGGGAAGCAATCAGTACCATGGGCCTGCAGGTCTACAAACAGCGTGGATGAGTTGATAGCAATGCAGATAATCTCTGTGTTTTATCTCCTATGGTTGCATCAAAGTGGAATTCCCAAACAAGTAAGCTCATGCAAAATGAACAGGATTTGAGCAGATGCTGATCTGTAGTCACTGCAACCAAATAACAACTGCATAACTTTCAAGAAGAAAGGAAAAAGCCACAAGTGCTTCTCTATATTAGATGAACGTATCCTGTATTTGAAATGACCTAAACCAGGGGAATGTGCTGTGGGAAAATGAGGAGCGGTGTACATGAATTAGCTGCTATCCTTCAGTTCAACACTGGTGAGCCTGTCATGCAGCCCAGTGGGTGTTTGCATACCGAGGGTTAAACCACAAGAAACCAGAATTCCCAAGCAAGGCTTTGACTGACTGAGAATTCACCTCCTAGTCCTGTTGGACATTCAGGCCAGGTCTGCAGTGTGAGATGACGATCAGCAATTTAAGAAGCCCGAATAATAGATCACAGAGATTATCTGTCAGAAATCAGAGCTAATGTGACATCTCACATGTCTGCATGAAGCTCCTTGAAGACAAATTTGAATCAAGAAGGTCATCTCTTCTCAAGAGGCTCCAGACGGAAGACCATGAGGGTGTCCAGATGGGATCACACCATTAATTGTACATTGATGCACTACTGATTTTTACAGTTTTCCAAATTAGCTGGATAATTCTAAGGTAACGTGTGAGAAGTAACCTCTGCTCACATCTCCATCACTTTCTCTGCTTTGGAACTTGGCTGATTTATGTAACCTTTTGGAGATGACCTGGGTTATAGTAATTCAAAGATGAAAATGCTTTCAGAGGGCAAAGAAAAGGGAGACTGAAAACTTAGCAATCCACCCTTATCTCCTAAGCTCTCCATCTAAAGTGGTACTTTGCTGTGTCACACAATAATATCTATTTGTAACCAGACAAAAATAAGGTGGAATGTAGGATGCTTTCTCTTTTCTTTGCTTCCTTCCTTGGGAGTGCTTATAATTTGGAGGGGAATGGGATAGCTGACTTTGTTTTTTGAATAACTGTTTTGTAAACCACCTCCCTCAGAGGCCACTAGAGATTCTCAAGACCAACCACTGAACCACAGACTCAAGTAACATTGACCTACAGTAAATTCTTCCAATAGCAAGAAAGTCACTCACTCTACCCTGATGGCAAGGAGGGAAACCAGTAACCTTGCTTCACAAATTCACCTGCTTCTGGAGCTGGGTGGTTGTGCTCTGCCCCCTTCAAAGGACATATTCTAAAGGTTACAGTCTTGTTCTAGAGAGCAAACTCATCTGTTTCAAACCAGTTGACATCTTAAAGGGCTTACCCAACTGTTACAAATCCATGGAGGTTTCATTCATTATAAGCTGACTCTCTTGTTTTCTTTAAAAGAAATTAATTCAGCTAATACTTGATGAAAAAGGATCTGTGCCTGTTAGCCTACAGAAGCCATTCAAAGAGGAGCAAAAGTGAAAAAAACCCCAACAACCCAAGATGCAATTTCACTGGACTGAAAATTTGGTATCGTTTTTTGTCTGTTTTTGTCCTACTCAATCAACTCTTGTACCTACATATGGTCTACAGAGTCCCACACCCAGAACCTGTAGCACATGAAGAGAAAACATCCATATTCTTAAATCACCAGAAAAACCTTTCTCCTGGTTTGAAACTAGGCACGTTGCACCATGGTGAACATTGCAAAGCTTCTATGCTAACAAGCACCATTTATTTTAGGAAAAGAATGCTCCCATCCCAAAAGCTCCCGTAAAACAAACTGTGCGATCTCAACTACACAAACGAAAAATCCCAGTTCTTATCAGCATAAAGGATGCTTTTCAAAACATGGAGAGTGACCACGTTTTAGCTCGAAAAACAGAAAAGTCAAAGTAAATTTTTAACAAAATAATTTGTGTCATAAACTGCTACTACAAGTGATTCCTGGTGACCAACAGATCTGAATGCTTATCTTACTGTCACCCAGCGCTATAAAAGGCTGCAGCCATGACATGTTGAGCACTCAATATCTTGCCCATTTTGTTATAATAGTACTGCTATTTGGTCCACGTCGTTTGACCATCCACTCACCCTGGAATTTCGCATCAGATTTCAACGACAAGGTGTATACCATAACAAAAGAAGAAAAAAGCCTTTGAACACAGACAAGTAGGAAGGCAGGCTAAAAAAGGAAGGGAATATGTAAATTAGATCTCAAGTGGTTTACTCAGTAAGTCTTCACTATAAATCAGAGATTCAGGGCAAGTTACAAAGAAGACTGATTCTACCAATGATGCAGTGGCTACTTAAGAGATCCATTGCCCATACTGTGTCATTGACCAGGAAATTGGGAAGAAAGGACTAGCTGCACAACCGTGGCATAAACAACATTTACCATATATAACCTCAGGGCTCTCAGCATAGGTTATAAGCACCAAGCCAGAAAAGAATGACAGAGAATAACAATCAACATAGATTCTTTTTTCTCTTAATCCTTAAAGGCTAACTTTGTGTTCTCCAAGCTACTTGGCCCTTCAAAGCAGAAGAGGTAATTGAATTTCAATCATACCATGGTCTGATTCAAAATAACCCATAATGGTACTCATTTCAATATTGCTCAGTGCTGATTTTTATTCTGGATGTAGTGTCTGTTTTTTGCTGTAGGAATTTCCATATGCTCCTTGCCCTGAATTTCAAAGAATAAGTTTGTCTAATGCAGCTGAATATTGAGATTTTCCCCCCATGACTTATGGGTGCAATTTGAAAGTGGGGGGGGAAGTAACATGTAAATGAAAAGCACGTACAACACTATCTGGTGATAAACAGCCCTTGCAATTTAGTTAGCTATAGCTTGTTCTTCACTCCCAGAGGCACCAGTCGCTTTTATTACGAGATGACAGCTGAGTTTTATTCTGAAGATTGTGCAGATTTCTCACCTAACTAGCTCATGACCGTGTATTTCAGGTCAGAGAGCAACACAAGCTGGGGTCTATTTCTCCCCTGTCATTCTTTATGGCTATTTCAGTTTCTCAGCTCCACCAACAATCCCTATTTTCTCAATTAATCTATTTATGTTTTTTTAAAGCAGAATTTAGAACAATCCTCACGCCGTCTTTCACAGGGTATCTTGTGCATGGTCCGCCCTCTGTAACCCAAACGCAGACTGTCCCTGTGAGCTAAGTTGATGGGTATGTGGACCAACAGATGTCTGCTTCCTTGTTCTTTCATCACTGTGCCCATCTTCACATTACAAGTGTTTGGAAGTCACATTTTCTGTGTTATGCAAGCAGATAATTTGCTGCAGTATGAGAGTTAAAGGACATGGGAGACTATCAGTGACATTTACCAGTAACAACTGATGTAACTTAAAGGACAGAGCACAGGCTGCACTTCAGAAGTTCAATTATGAGCTCTGCTGTTGGTCTGCAGGGTTACCATGGGCTCGTTGCTGCCATTTGGTGTCTTAGTTTTTCACATGTAAGTGGCCAAATTATGCTACTTTGTGAAATACTTAAATCACATATGTCTTCTATATGAAAGACTGGATGCCTAGATAAGAGCATCTACTACTTTAAACATGCTTATAAGCATCTGGCAAGGAGACACTCGTGACATCAGTTCAATAGAACAACTTCCACTTCCACTGGCTTTGAACCACATTGGTAACATCATCTCTACACCTCTGCTAAGCAATCTGGAATTGGTTGTTTCAGGACTGGAATAATAGTAATAGAAGACTTGAAATTTGCTCTACCAGTTTCTTCCAACACTGACGTCCTTTTTCAGGGGTACCAAACTATCATTGCTTCCCTTCACTGCTCTTGCTTAACAAAATGAATACGAATTAGGTACATGATTCACATCTGCACAGAAAAGTCAAGAAATCAGAAAACTTGGATAAACACCATCCAAGCCAAATGGAACATTTAATTAGCAAGGAGACTGTATTAAAAAGCTGCATTAAAACTTCAATCGTAATGGTTGTTTTATAGGGTTAGTAAGATCATCCTGAAATACTGCTGCTGTATTTGGCTGTATCAGTTGCTGTTAAGATAGGCTTTGGAAACGTCAAAGTCTCAGAAGTGAAGAGTAGATTGAATACTCCAGAAATTTTGCTTCATTGATTGAAAGCTCTGCCAGCTACCCACACCATGCTCTACCCACACCATCGATGCCTTTGAAATCATCTCCACCTCGTAATGTGCACTATTCGGGTCATTTCAGCAATAAAATTCAGACTCTGTGTTGCTCTTGCAGTAGTACTGGTAAGGCTTAAGACCATCTCTCCATACCACAGGTTCAGTACCTAGTTTAAGAATGAAGAACCTCCCACATCTGAATATTGACAAGTAGATCTTTTACTTGTCAGATGAGAGTATGGTTTTCACTATGGCGCTTGAATTTATTTATTTATTCCTCAAAATCTTCCTTTGGTAACCTTATCATCTGCAATTTTTATTATTTTCCTTCTCAGAAGAATCTTAAGGAAACAAAGAAACAATTTTATAAAATAATGGAACAATAACCACTTTCCCCTTCAATTGGACAGGAATTTGAGGTCAAGCCTCTGAGGAACATCCCATGATTTTGACCATTATGGGGATAAAGGATGGAGTGAAGGGTCCTGGAAACATGGGTTTTGATATTCTAAGCCATCTACAGGGCAAATGGAAACTCAGCAGATTTTTCTCATAAATTCTTACTTGTGTTCCTGTGATAAATTCGTAGATCTCCAATGATTTTAATGGAATAAATGTCTTAAACTTTCCACAATTTCTCTGTTTTCCCTTACAAAGATAGGACACTCAAGCAAGAACCACTTCAGCAGAAAATTGCCAGCCAATTTTCTATCAAATACTGGCGGGGTATTTGATGGGTAACAAAGCTGAGTTTTCGCAACTCTTTCTAGATTTTTACAAACCCACATACACAGTTATACACACATAGACTGGACACTTCCCCTCTGAAAAAAAAAATAAACCAAAAATTGAAGTCTGTAGGTGACTGGTTGTGATTAGGTTGTTAATATTTCCTCTCTCATCTTCCTCCTTATTATATTTTCCCCTAAAAACCATAGAAAACAGCATGAGCTTCTTAAATCTGTTTGAAACGCACGTTGGCCAAGGAGCTGCACTACGCTCGTCTGTGGAGGCAGCTGCTCGCCCACCCTTCTGTCTGGAGAAGAGATAAATACAGAGGCTCAACAGAAGTTTTTGGTTCTTACTGTGTGCTTGTCTACTTAATCAAAATCCACCACTGCTGCCAACTGTCAGCAGACTTTCAGTTTATAAATGTTGTAGTTCAACCGGCATTAATGCTGTGTGGTGTCTTAAAATAATACCAACTTTCATCTTGAGCAGAATTGTGATTTTTTCCTGCGTGAGAAGTAGCGCACTTGCTAATGTTCTGCTTTATTTTAGTTTTGTAACAGTCTGGCAGTGTAAGCTGGGGGTTGAGCATTTGTATTTTATGTGAAGGTGGTAGAAGATAAAGCTACTGAGTGTTCCCTGATGTTACCCCAAGATTCAGAAAATTTGAGCAGGGAAGAGAAGATATTCGAATTGTTGAACATTCTGTAACTAAATCTAAGCCTCTCCAGACTTTGAGGAGTCAAGGTTCTTCAGAGCGCAGCTCATGGAAGAAGACCACCACCAGCACTTTGGATCAGTCTGTGTAGGGCAGCACCTCTTTAACGAGGAGGGGACACAAGTCACCCCAGCTTAGGCAACTAAGACGTTCCAAAACTGGAATAAAATGAACACCCTTTAGTTCTGCTCTCAGCTCTGCACTTCCCTCACACGTGCAGGTATCCTGCTTTGAGAAGCTTGGACTAGAGAGCCCCAGAGGTCCATTCTAACCACATTTCTTTGCTTTGATGTGGAAAGCAATCTCCCTGGGACATAAACCAAGTCCTATTTGCTTTAGGTACAGAATCTCACATTCTGGAGCTCACCATTTTTACTCAGGTGGGGAGGTGTAAACAGCAACGTAATAGAAACATTAGAAGATGCAAATGCAGTACCCAGGGCTTGTCAGAAAGCACTTTGCTATAAAAGATCCACAAAGTCCAAGTCCAGCCTTCCAGGTCCCTCAGATTAGAGAACTGCAACATGCAAACAACTTTAAAATATATATTTAATCTGAAGTACCATAAAAAAACCAGAAAAAATAGTTTTTTAAAAAAGACAAGAAAATCCCCACCTTTCTGAAAGATAACCATCCTATCAGATCTAGAAGCAAAGC